>NC_046333.1:14140406-14307906 GCF_000738735.6 Corvus cornix cornix | reverse complement strand
TACCTTGTGAAGCTACAGTACCTGCATTATTAGTGAAATAGGTTTATATGCCAAACTTGGCAACTGCAATGCAACCCTCACTGACAGCACTCTGAAAGCAGCAAGGGCCTACAACTAAGATTTATGTTTTAGTTGAAAACATTAGGTTTGGCATGCTCACAACTGTGCAGACTATGGCTGTACAGGGGTTTTTTTGTTTGTAACTACACACATACAAGTAACTCCATCAATACCGAATTTCACAGAACTATACCCTTCTCTTTAAAATCTTTGAGAGGCAACTCAGTGCACCACAAGTCAGGCAGAATTTTATCCATTTAGCCCACAGGTATAAAACTGACACAGCGTTAATTGTACAGATTGACAAGGGGATGCCCAATGGTGCAGCAGAATCACTATTTCATTAACTAACTTCAGTGCAAGGATTTTTAGTTTACATTTCCAAAACAAAACGAAGCCTCAGATTTCAATTTACAAACTGAATCAAGGTTAGAGTGTGAATGCCCTTGCAAAGGATACACCTTTCAGATTTTCCTTCCGTTTTACGTTCAGATTGTACAAATGTTCCCAAATACGTGCTGTAAATAGTACTTGTACTTCAAGAATGCAGTGGAAGTCATGCTTTCGGGGAAGTTCACTACTGCTCGGCAACAAATCACTACCACACTTAAATCCTGTTCACAAATTGAAATTTTAAAGAATCTTTTGTTAGTCTACTCCTTCAGGCTTGCTTGCCTGCAGAAAATAATGTTTGCATCAAAATTATGATAATGTCCTACTTATAGATACAGCAGGATTCTGAAGACCAATTATATCTTATGTAAATCTTGAATAAGTCAGTGTAAGTGGCTGCAATATTTGGAAACATCAGAGCAAACACTGCTGAGCATGCACCTTCCTGGTGTGCTTGTCTTTTTTTGGTGTTTAAATATTGTTCAAACTACTTCTAGTATGTATTAGAAATTGCACTGGAATTATTACCAGCATTTTCCTATCTGAAAATTTGAAGCTATAAAATTTTACTCAGCTGTTACATTCAGGTTACCTTTTTTTGTAAGTAACATCTTTGAGCAAGTAGGGATGTAGCACTTATTTATACTGCCATAAGCAACAAATTACTTCTAAATACTTCTACAGTTAAATATCACTGCAAGAATTTATAAATATTCCTACAGGAATAGCTTAAAAGTAGTAACCTCGCTCAAATGTCCTTTCTAAAAAAAACCCCAAACCAAACAAATTAGAATTCATTGAATAAATACTCAAGGAGATGACTGTTTAATTTATACAAAAAATAAAATTTACAACTCCTTTAGATTTTTTTTTTTTTAAGCTGCCATCCAACATAAGTTAGAGCAAGAAAGCTTTAGCACACAAAGATCAACATGAGAAAGCTGAGCAGCAGTAACAGAGGGAGGAAAATGCATATACTGTTCTGGTACTGAGAGATACATAATCTATTGTTTTTCCAAACCCTAAAATTTAGAATCAGCATATGTTTAGCCAATAGTGCGAATGATATTGAAAGTTCCATTTATTTACTCATGGTGTGATTTATCGGGGTGACCTGCGCAGGGACAGCAGGGACTTGATGATACTGATGGGTGCCTTCCAACTCCATATATTCTATGATTCCATCAACAAGGTATTTTATTCTGTAGTATAACACTGTAAATATATTGCTTAGGAGTAGATTGTATAAGTTACATAAATAAAGACAACACACAGAATGACGAAGGGCAAAAAAGGATGTCGTACCACCATCTTTGACTACGATTAAGGCTTCCACCATCATAATCACCTCACTTGTACCTATTTAAGCAAAATTTATTAAGAGTTCACTTCAGTTTTTAAGTCCTAAATATATTTAAGATTCTAGGTATAAAACAGCTGAAGTAAACTCAGTCACCTGTGTTGGTTTAACCACCTCCAAAATACTGCTTTCTTTTGGAACAACAGCAAATGAAGCCTATGCAGACAAGCTATGTTTGTTTAGGAAAGACTATGCTAAATAACGAATGGCTGGAAGCATTCTCCCTTCTTTCCAAAAGTGACAATTAGAAAAGCTGTATTTTTGAAATTGTACCATCAGTTCATTTATTTTTAAGCAGCCTGTAACCCTTAGGAGTTGTATGCTTCCCACCAGTCTGGGAAGTTATACAGCTGTCAAAGGAAACAAGTGACAGAAGAACCCTACTACCACCATCACCTTCATCTATATTCCAACTGCTTCTCCTCCACTTAAAAATACTACCTGGAAAATATGCTCAAGAACAACTAATTTCAGTTTTTTTCAATTTAGGTTAAACACTCAGCAACGTTTTTGCTGTTTCCCTTATTAAAACAGACACTTCAAAATACTACTTAAAACACTATCAGAGCTTTACTGTGAAATCCTGAGTCAGTTGCATCCAGGTTAGAAACACACCACTGCTCATGAAGGGCTGCTGCAAGCTACAGCCACCTAAAATAATCTGATTGATATTCCTTTTCCATTCCATAGACAGACATGCTAATGTACCAGAATGGGTTATAGATTGTAGTTACATAAGCCAGGTCTTCCCTCTCCATGCTAACACTACAATGAAGTTAGCATTAATGAAAGCATTACTATTACTGTGAACTATCCAAATCAAAACTTCTTCTCAAGACCTGTAAACTAGGACAGCATGCTTTATTCCTCTTCTGTTAAAAGCCACCATGTATTTTGTTAACATGACCACTGGGTTTCTTCCCCTCCTGCTCTCAGACTACAGCTTATATTACATTTCAGTTGAAAAGATAAGCATATTAATTGTGATATATAAGTTGCTTCTGAAAACTATCATTCCCATGCATGAAAAAAACCCATCTGTATGTACTTCACATGAAAGTACGTTCACCTATTTAATCTTACATATTCATTTCCTGTGGCACCCAACTGTGACTGGAACTGGGGAAATCACACATATGCTCAGCACAGCGAAGTCAGGGGTGTCCTGACTGACTGTGCCTCTACATCTGCAGGCACGGTCCTGAGTTTCTCAAAGAGCAAGTCTAAGCTCAGCTGTCTTTTTTTTAAAGAACCAATTCGAACAGAATGCTTTGCTGCATAAAAATGTAGCTGCTATTAATGTGTTACATGGCTTGCAGAGAACACTTTCTGCTTGTCTGCAATGCAGCATTGATGCAACTGGATGGGTGCCAAACTCAGCATCTTGCTAACATCACTTTATCTAAAAAAACCCAGTGAGTATCCCCAAGAACCTTCTTCCAAAAATTTTACTCTCTTCTCATTTTTGTTCTAGAAAGGAGAAAGGACACAGCTGATAACCTTTCATGCATGTCAAAAGAAAAATGGTACATGTAGAAGTAGTAGCAAAAATGAATGTCATTCCCTTTTTGTCATACACCGCTCTTTATCGGCCTGGAAAAAATTGTGCAGGTGAGCAGGAAGCCCAGAGCTTTTCTGAACACTTAAATCAGTAACCGCATTTCTCGCAACTCAGGAGAGTACTGCTACACAACACTACACAAAGTTACAGATTCCTGACATTACTGGAGACCTCCAAGGCTTTAAAAAACGTTAGTAAGCAACAGAAAGATGAACAACAGGTTGACGTTCTAAACAGGGACAAAACATAACATTCAATGGTTAAAGATGACACATGAGATTTTAATTCAGGTCCTTGCTTCAGCAGCCCTAAACAGGGATGCAGTGCTTACAGACTCTTCTCAAACTGCATGCTCAGACCTCAGAGGTCATGGTTTCGTCGCTCAGTAACGACTATTTAATAGTACAAGATTTACCAAATTAAACAGTGACAAAACACCCAGTTTCATTCACTACACAGTGATGGTAAAGAGGGAAATCTCAAACAACACTACTAATACACAATAAATAAGAACATTATCATTTCATAATATCTCAACTGTCTTTCTCAGGTAACAGCTGTACCTTGCCACAAAACTTCTACATACTTTCCAAGACACTTTCAGTAATTTACGCAAGTCACTTGACTCTTAAGTTAACCTAGCCCAACTCCTTTTCTAACCTTAAATGAGGAACCTTTAAGGCACAACTCCGCCTGGAATTATTCATATCTCAAGATGGTTATCAGAAGATGGGCAGCTCTTTACCAAGAGACTTGGCTATACAAATGCTCCTTATTTTTTTGCAGCACACTGTATCAAGTGGTAATATTTCAGTTGAGACAACCTTCAGATCTAAAGTCAGTACATGGTGTCATGCTGTTATCCTGTTCATTTAACAGCTCGGGACAACACAAACAAATATTCTGCAATGTATTGGTGCTGTACTTTGGCAGCAAGGAAATGTCTTCTGGCTTACGGACTGCGAAAAGGAATGGAAGGAAGGTAGAAGAAAAGAAACACTGTACATTACTGATACTGACTGACAGGATAAATGACTGCTCAGTATCTCCTTAGTGACAGCTATGAATCTTGTTTTATCAAAAACTGAGTTATTGCACACTGCACTATGAATGCATTTTCCTACATTCATTTATATGAGTATTTGTACTCTTTGGGATAATTATATATCTATTTTTTTCTCAAACTAAGCCACTGAGTATCATTTTCCAATTGCATGATTCTGTTTACACATCAACCAAATTCTGTGGGATGGTGATACTCAGGTATTGCTTTTTGGAGCACACAGTAACAGTGATACTTGCCAATGGACTTTTCAAAGACGCATAGTTCACAGTTTTATACTGCAATATAAAACTATTCTAACAGAGCTCACTGGTTGTACCACAGCATTTAACATGTACTAGCCTTACAGTTCTGTAGCTTACATCTAGCTTCTCCAAAAACTCAAGTCCTTCCCAAAAGTGGCCAAAACCAGTGACAAGTGTCTGTGGGGGGGGCTGGCTGTGCAATCTGTAAGAACAGATGGGTCTTTTTATGATAAACAGCCACAGCCTCCCCTCCCAGCTACTGCTGCAAGTTTTACTGTGAGATCACTCACTTGTTGTTACTCTTCTACCCTTAAGTAGGAAAACACAGACTTTAAAGAAGTTGACCACAATAACCAGTTTCCGAAAAAGTGAGGGAGCATACCCCAGAAAACACATGTGTAAGCTCCTGGTCGCTCTACTGGCGTTCCTTTTCATTTCCTGAACGGAAGATGCTCACTAGATTTGCCAGGCAAACTGAGCAAGCTTTGTGGAGTAAACACACTGACCTATCTAGCTAAGATTTTTTTTTTCTTTAATGAAGTTTTTAAAAAAATTGATACTGAGAGACTCAAACAGCATAATTAAACCTTTCAGCAAGTGTTTCACTCTGGTTAAATCTTAAGAATCAGATCTTTAAATTGCAGTCGCTTAAAAGCTGTTTCATAACAAGTTAAGTATTTGTTCTCAAGAGTAGAAATGATATTTCAGTGGGAAAACTGAAGCATTAAGACTACATTAGGTTCAAAGAACCTCTCTTAATCCATTTATAGAATACTAGATTTCCTAATCCTTTCAGTGGAGGTGATAACCATTAAAAAGGGAGTTTTGATCAGGTAATAGAAGAAAGGTCACTTAACTAAAGCTTCCAAACTTTTTCAGAAATTCAATAAACTACAGAACTGCTAATGTGTGTGGAAAGATGATGTATCATGTCACAAGGTCTTCTTAAGAGAAATACATGAGAGCATTGCATCCCTGTTGTATAAGACAACAATCAGTGGTTACTAATGCCAAAGTGCATGCAAAGCAAACATCGATCACAATGCTAAGTAATCCAGAACATCACATTTTAAAATGTCTGTCTTATGAGAGATGTTATCTGGCTTACACTCCCTGGTTAAAGATTTTCTACTGTATAGCAAGTTCTCACCAGTGAATTCAGAAGATTGGAGAGACTTAGAGCCATCAGTGTGATTTAGTATTTGATGCACCAGACCCAAAGATGTTTCACTTTCTGAAAAGAAGTTCAAGATTGGTTTTACTTAAACATGGCATGATTAGACACTATGAGAATATGAATCATTATGCCCTTGATTACTACTACAACAGCCTTTTATTTTAGCCCCAAAGAACTTAAGTGTGAAACTCCTACCATCAGAACTGTAGAAATTATAAACTAGATATAAGGTCTATATATGCACTCGCTACTTGGTAGCAGAAGACAGACAGAAAATAATTAATAAGGATTTTTTGCTAGCCATTGAATAAAAGCTAGAAAACTTGCTATGCATTTATATTTGTCTGCCCATTATTGTTAAAATTAGCTTCCGCCAAAATGTCACATGCCAGTTGGGGTACACACAGTTTACTGTGCAGTTAAAAATGTGACCATCCTTGCATGGGATGCAAAGTGTAACAGATCCACAAGCCCAGAAATACACTGTTTTGGAGCAAAGTTTTACTCCAGCTGAATTGAAACCCAATGAGAAAATCTGGTCAGACTGCAAAGTCTTGAATTCTCTGGAAGTGCTTGCGTGTTTCAAAAAGTATTGACTCTTCCCCCATCCACAGTCACATTTCCCAGACTAAAGAGGCTTTTCCTTTTAGTATTTCCTCCTTCAACTAAGTTTAGGATGGGTTATAAGCACCTGTTACTCTCAATGCCATTGCTTTTCAACTAGGATCTCAACAGTGCAGCCACAGATGGGCCAAGACTATTAAATTCCAATGATAACTGGAAGCGGCCATTACAAATTTCAGTATTTTTTATCACCAAGTTTATCCTGTAATGTGAAAGAAGCATTTCAAAAAAGTGAAAACAGTAACACAGAGCAGTGTCGAGAATACTACAGCTACAACGGTTAAATAACATCTAAACAGCCAGTGATGGCGTAAAAGCCATGGGTAAGTCCTTCTACATTGCTACAAGGAATTGCCACAAGGGTTGAGGAGCTCCCTCCTGTTTCTTTCTGGAAAAGGGCTGTCTAAAATCTGGTGTTAGGTGTAACACCTTAACGACAACATGACAAAACAATATAGAATCACAGAATGGTTTGGGCTGGAAGGGACCTCATCTAGTTCTAAACCCTCTGACATGGGCAGGGACACCTTCACCTAGAGCAGGTTCAAAGCCCCATCCAATCTGGCCTTGAACACTTCCAGGGATGGGGCATCCACAACTTCTCTGGGCAACCCGTTCCAGTGCCTTACCACCTTTACAGTAAAGAATTTCTTCCTAATATCTAATCTAAACCTATTCTCTTTCAGTTTTAATCAATTCCCCCTTGATCTGTCATTACATGCTCTTGTAAAAAGTCCCTCTCCATCTTTCTTGTAGTCTCCTTTCAGATACTGGAAGGTCCCAGCTAAGTCCACCCCAAAACCTTCTCTTCTCCAGGCTGAAGAAGTACAGATCCATCAACCAACATTATATATTTGGGAAATGGAAGCATAGCTCACTACCCTGCTAGATTCCCAAGCATGAAAAACTGCTTTTAAAAAGCAGATTAGGAGGTCCAAAAAAGGCATTCAAGTTGACTGGGAAAAATGTTATTTCTATGGAATTCCCACAGCAGAAGTTACTGAATAGCAATGCACTATTTGCATCACATGACCTAAATGTCTAGTTTACAAGAGAATGCAGGGCATTTGACTATATTCTGGATACCCACAGCTTTTCATATACAGCAATGTCTACAATCCCAAACACAAAACCTAACAATTTTCAGTAAGGCTTCTTCTAAAAGAGTGATTTCCCAACTCAATGAGCAGGTTCAAGTTAACCACCAGCCTCTTTAGCCTTGCCAGCTTTTAGACACTGTTTTCAAAGTGATCCAGCTTCTGGGTGACTAAAGCAGAAAGCAACAGAATGCAAGACTGTAGCCTGCTCTTACTGCAGAGCCTGGGAACCAGTGCTCCAGTATTTCACTAGTGATAGGTATCTCTGCTCTGCTTCCTAAACACAAGGCTGAAACAGAATGATCCATGTGTGCAGCTTTAAGTGTCTCTAACTTTCGTTTATGAGATCCAAGCATTCAAAAATGTGAATGCAACACATTTAATAGAAAAGTCTCCAGCAGAGAGCACAGTCTCTAAAGTGATGCAGTCCAAAGACTATTTGCCTGGCAGAACCAAATCAATCTAACAGGGGACACAAACACTTCAGATCAATACTCATGCCTACTGTACACTCCATCTCTGAAGATTATGACTGAGAAACTTGACGCTGCCAGCAATACAGGCTCCTTTACTGAAGTAATTTTGCCAGCAATACAGGCTCCTTTTCTGAAGTAGTTCTGCTGCTGAACAAGTTAATTCTCCACAACAATAGTGCTTTAATGTTCTTGTTTCCTTTTTAGTGATGTTCTGAATAACGTGTCAATACCTTTTAATCAGCTCTTTTTTCAAGAGGGTAAAGGATACTTCTTCATAATTCTTCAGTAAGATCAGAAGGAACCACCCCCTACGCAAGTAATGCTACTTGGCCACTTGATCCTGCTGCCAAAGTCTAGCCTTCAGCACACAAGTGTTCAGGTAACTTGTAAGGGATTTTAACACATGCCTTCTTGGTTTACATGCAAAATCGCAGTGCAACAATCTCCACAGATCTTTAATACTGAGCACTCAAAGTCAGAATCAGAATAAATTGCCTTTCTTTAGGATCAAAGGCACTTCAAAATGTTTATACAACGCCCAGCTCTGTGGAAACCTCTCTCTGATCCTTCAGGATGAAAATAATACTCCCTGTAGCCAGAGAATGGTATGTTACAGCACAGCTTTTGTAACACACCCTCTCATGAACAGAAGACCTGAGATACCATCTCAACTTCATGGCCCTGCTGGCCTTGTATAACAGACCCGAGAAAAGTATTTTCCACAGCAGTTGTTCCACGTCAACAGCATGTCTGGATCATGCAAGACAGAAAAAGCTCAAGACTTTCTTAGTGGGGAAACAAAAAAAACTTATGCGAGGGCACACAATATGTATGGCAACATGACCACCTCTGCTGGTCACTACAGAATCCCAGGATGAACATCTTAAAAGTAATCAATATTGTTTGACCACAAGTCACAGTAGCAGTGAAAAGATAAAATGACTTAAAAAAAAAAATAGAGATGTATTACTAAGTGTTTTCTGACAAAAGACCAACTGCCACTTCAAAAACCTAAAAGGCAAAGAAAAAACAAACCTAGAACATCCACACCCACAACAAACTCCCAGCTTTAAAAAGGATCAGGGAAACCCAATAGGGTTGTTAAGCTGCAGTAGTAACTACTAGAAAAACTTCAGGATGGCTGTTAGATACCAGATGTTCTCTACACTATTTGCTACAGAAAGTATAAAGACATAACTCAGCAGCTGTAGCCCCCACTGACAGGCACCTTTGAGGAAGTCAGACTCATACATGAGACACGCAAACACCCCTGTGATCTGTGTAGACAACGTATCTCACAGAATCCTTTCAGAAATGGAAAAAAAAAACCCACTAAAACCAGACTGGCACCAAGATGAAGTTGAAACAGACTGTGCTCCTTACAAACACCTACACTTGAACAGGTGATCAGCATACACCACATATACACAGACTCATATATACCGCCAATGCAACAAGAATCACAATTAAGATTATTTATAATTATATGAACACAAATCTACCTAGTTGTATTAATTGCAAGTGACTATCCAAGGACTCTGGTAACCAATTTAAAGTGTATCTATGAATTCAGACAGCTATACTTTTTTATTGAACATTTAATTGCCATATCAAATCCTAAAAAAATTTAGGAAACTAAACTCCACATTTATATTTTGAAAAGCTTGGAATACTAACTTAAATGTTTTTCACAGATACTAAATCATTCGCACAGAATTCCAAGCACAAATGAATGTAATATACCTGGTACTTACATGCATGTGTTTCTCACGGGCTTCAAAATGCAACCACACAATTAAAACCTTCTATGGGACTCATCAACATAAATAACAATTCCATTTAATTCCTAAATGATGTAGATAAATATCCTTACCATCTATTTCAGGAAAAAACACTATAAAAGGATGTGCGTGTGTTTATTTATAGACACACACAGAAACATGGGCTTTAAAATCCATCAGCCAATTTTTCAAGTCTATGTGATTTTCGTATGTAAAGCATTGCCCATTAATATTTTTCAGTGTATTTACAGTCTATTCAACATACATTAGTTTTGTTTTCACATTTGTAATCTGGCTACCATTTATCACAATTCAGACTGGCCACCAGGCAGAGAATGCCCTCAATTCAGTTGGATTTGGTTTACTGATTCAAACCAGTGAAAGGGCAGAATTTAAACACCAAAAGCCACACTAAGATCACAAACCAGAAGAATCATCAGTTTTGGCCCTTGTACATTTCCAGCAAGAAGAACCATGAAAGAAGAAAGGGGCATGGGGGGCAAGGACCTACTCTAGGACAGCATAGAGAAGCATGAAATAAAGCAGCAGAACAAAGCTGCTCACTAACTCTACAAATGCAAGGAGAAAGAATTTTCAGGAAAAAAAACCTCAAAACATGATAGAGGAGGGAAGGCACATAATATAGTGGCAAACAGAAAATTAAAGTTATCTGATACCAGCATAACAGTCTTAAAGCAAATCACCAAAACAATCCACAATTCCCTTAATTTATTAGGTATATGCATGTTCCAGGTTACAATGTAAGATGTAACCACTAGTATGTATTCTATTATCATCTTCACAAGTTGTTAAAACAGGTGGGGCAGTGTTCATCATCTCCTACCATGATTCATCCTTGGTAACTCTGTTCGGGGGCTATCTTTGTTTAATGGGCAATCAAGGACCCACCACATGACTCAGAGTTACATCAGCCCATTGTGAGATGCTCTGGCCAAGGGGAGGAGCCAAGCATTCCCACCTGGATATAACCCAGGGTTTGGAATACCACAAGCAGCCCTACCTACTGGATTCCCAGAGGACAAGAGCTACCACTGGACCTTCAGGTGAAGACCAGACCCTTCTACAGGATCACTGCTTCAACAGGACCACTTCATCTGGACTGCTACCACCACCCTGACTAACAGGGTGTGTCAGCTTGCATCCTGACTCTGTCAGTGTTCTTGTACTATTGCATTTATTTTAATGTTCCGATTAAACTATAATTCTGACTCGCGATCTCCCACTGGTTTGTTTTCAAACCAGTACAGCGCATCTCAGCTCACCACACTCCTACATTATCCAGGTTTTCTGATTGGTTTCCAAAGTCATAATTCAAAATGGCAAGGAAAATATGATTCTAGAGGGCTCCTTACAAAACCATGGTGAACTTTTATGGGTTTTTTTTATAAAAAATTACACCACTTTAACCTTCTATTAAAAGGTAACATTTACAGTAAATAGCTCATTAATTTTGAAGAGTTAGTAAGTTCCATTTTAACCATGTAAATACCAGTCTTCTAGTGAGAAGAATCCTATAGCAAGAGTGATGCTATCCAATAGTATTCCCATTAAAAACCACTACCACATCATGTTTTTTCAGAGTCAGATCCTCAAATCTGTAATTAAGTTCTACAAGATGTAATCTGCCACTTGCTGACAAGATGTAGAGATGATTAGTCCAAGAGTTTTGCTAAGCATAAGCAGATGCATCAGTGAGGGTGGGCTGGGTACTTCTTACCTGGGAAATGGCATTTAAGTTCAAGTAACAATTCATAGCATGCTGGGATTTTAAATGCAAACATTTAACCTAAACATTTCCCATCACTGCCACACCTTGTACTAGAAAAAATCTGGTCCTTAATCAACATTTTATATCAACATTTCAATTAATGTATTTTTAATTTCAAAAATCCAAATCTTCAGTCAACTTAAACCCTACACAGTACTGTTTTTTCAACTTTCATATTTCTAAAATTGTAATTATATACCACTGTAGCATTTGTATAAATCTCAGATGCAGTACACTACTGTTAGCAATGAACACAAATTCAGTGTAGCAAAAAGGAGATACATGTTAAGATGGGCTGTTACCATCAAAATAGACCACAGTGTAAAGTATGGATGACCTAATGATATTCTGGATTTTCTGACATAAGCTTAAAACTTCTAGAAGCAAGTTTGTTAAAATAAACATACCAATATGTGCTGAACCACTGCTACTTTTACTTTGTATAGAGGTACTGCATGTCTGGGTCCCGGGTTGTGCTGTGCCTGTTCGATTTAAACCCCTGTATAATTTCCTACAGGAGAGTTCATCATTGTCACTGTCATGTAGGGATGGTGTCCGAGGCCTAAAATGCCGCCATCTACATGATTTGATATTGACTAGTATCTGACTGAGGTCTTTTGAGAAAGATTTGTCCGAGGTATTTGTTTCTGAGGTATTGGCAAATTGACTGATTGAAGAGTGTTGTGATGAGGAAAACCTTTCCAAATCCAGATGATGAAATGCATTATCGTAGTCCGAATGCGCTCTGTCTAGTAGCACCCTAAAACCAGGAGAACAATGCACAATTATACAGTGGCAAGAAAATACCAAGGAAGTTATTGGTTTGACGTGTGCTTCTGGATGGTAAAGGGATAAAAAAGCTACATAGAAGTGTTCTAGAACAAGCAAACACACATATACACACTCCCCTGACAACAATGCACGACCATCTATTATTTCACAGTAAGTAGTACATTTAGGTATATTCTAGCTTCTACTGTCTGAAGAGCTGAGGTACATCATGTATATATTGAAGACACTGCAACAACATAGAATTAAAACAAAAAGACCTAGAGAATAACACTGATTAAGCAAAAACTGATTCACATGTCCTCCTAAAGTAACTTCATTTCCAAAGCCTTACTCCCATATATACTGACTATACCTACAACCATCCCAATGCAGTAGGGATGTCGCACACTAACTTCCAAATCCCCTTGCAAACATCCCAGTAAGAGTCATCTTACCGACTGGCCAAGCTGGCTTACTAATATGTGAAGAGGTGCTAAGCATAAATTTGAAAGGCAAATCACATTCTTACTATTAATAAACACTTAATACAAATATACTGTTTCCTTAAAAACATCATATACACTCAACCATTTATAAATTGTTTTCAGTGAATATTCTTAAAAGCAAAATGCCTGAAATAGGTAATTATTTGATATTTTTCACAAGTTTGAAATACAGCAGTTATTGTAATTTCTAAGCACCTCTCCCAAAATCACCAAATACAGCCGAAAGTCTGAAAAGCATTTTTTGCAAAATACAATTTTTGCTATCTTGAAATGCTACTGTTTGAGGACAGCTATGCAAATAATATAAAAACAAACTAATCACAACTGAAGATACACATGTATTTTCATGTCCAAAAATGGAACTATTTAGGAAAACATTACTAAAACAGCTTCCACTAGTGCAAAATAAAAATGGAAACATTAGCCAGCTAATCTCCCTGTGATGTCTCCATTTTTTTATTTTTTGGTTTTTGGGTTTTTTTTAGATTTTGTTGTTCTTTGCATCTTACTGATTTTTTTAGTTTTATTTTTATAAACAGCAACAATTACACAGCACTCACCTTCCACCACGGCCAACCCGCCTTCGTGCAAACCCAATACACCTCTGGGGTACAGTGAGGGTGGTTAAGCAATATCTGTAACGCACATCTCCTAATCTTCCCTCCTTAGGGCTACTCCATGGCCAGTTGCCAGGTTGATCTAAATGAGGCTTAAAATAATTTTAAACAATTAAACACAAGATGTCTTCCCACAATGACACTCTGCCTCATAATGCATAAGGAAATTCTACTTACAGCATAGTACTGACAGCCTGCTTTTCTACGGAAGGCGAAAGGACCATCAGGATCATTTTCTTCCTCTGCCTCCGAAGAACCAGACAAAACCTTCAAAGAGGAGATGGGGTAAGCATAGTGTAAAAGGAGAGATATTAGAAAATTCCTGAGTTTTACTTCTACTCTTTCCCAAAGAGCAGCACAAAACTGTAGAGGTCCTACCTGGGAGAGAGGTTCATCATCTGAGCTAGGAAAATCGTACTGATTCAAATCTTTAGCATTAAAGACTGGCAGTGCAGCAGGACTTGTCTGTTGAGGAGTAGCAGCAGCGGACGAAGGTAAGACTTTTGGCTTCTTCTCATACTTTCTTTTGGGTCTAATAACATCAGGTTTATCTTGCTGCAAGAAAAATAAAAAGCAGTGTAAAATTACACACAGAAGAAAATTACATTAAAACAGGAATTTAAATGAACTCCTGCATAAGCAAGCTAATGACATGAACTCATCTCTCTACCATCTTCACTGTAAAACATGCAGTCATTTCAGAGTGCCTGTATTTCATTTCCAGTAATTGAAACATTGAACAGACAAGGAAGAATCAAGCACTGTTTGCTCAATCTGTGCTAGGTAATTCACTAGCAGTTAAGGTAACAGTACTACTTTGAAGATCTAGACCAAAATATATATGATGATGTCCATGAGGCACTTTTTTTACTTCCTAGCATTTTCAATTGATAGCCATTTATGCAGTGTTAGGGTATTACTAAGCATCAAGCAGTGCTCTGAAGGCAAAAATAGACTTCTCAAAGATACCTATAATCTTGCAAACGTCTCTAAAAATTAAACACACTCCCCGATACAATGCAAAGCCAAGTTTAAGTGCATTTCCCAAGTTTCCAAGCTGTGACATACTGCACTGATCCAACATCACTGATAAGCAAGTACACACCAGCAAACACAATGATAATGCTTTACTATCAGTGGAAGAATTCACTGATTCAAGCCACCTCATCAAATTCAGAACAGCCTCTAGATATTCTTCAATTACAAGTTGTCTTGGTTTAAAATTCAAATTATACCTCAGCATTTATCCTGTGTTACCTGACCTACTTAACATGCTCAGTTGTTCGCACTGTAGCTATGCTTTGTATGACACAAAATTAAAGCCTGCAGGGAGAAAAGTACTTGTCAGCTGTTTAAATCAACTAAGATTATTTGACACTTTACTTAAATATGAAACCAAATATACACAGCAAAGGGACAATTATCAATGGGTCATATTTCAGAAACAAAACAAATCCCAACCCTCCATATTAAATTAACTACGTAACTTAAAACAATACATGGCATTCACATCATTAGTTCTATCTTTGTACAACATCTAGATAATAAATACAGTTTTGTTCAGGACATCCTATCTTTATGTACAGTAGTAAAGAAAAATGTTTCTGTCCCCCTGAATAAGAACACAATTGCATGTGTCCTTTTATCTGTAGTTTGTCTGTACTTCCTTTATTTCTGTCTTGAAGAATGCTGGTAGTCTGTTTCCTTGAAACTCCAACAGAACAAAGCCATTTTATTTCACTTGCAGTTTTGTTACCCTACTGCCAGTTCCAAAAAGCTTCCTCCCTCTTCCAAACCTAAAATGGTGTATTTTGTATACTTCGCAGGATGAACAGTAACTTGGTTACTGACATTACTTACTTTAACTTTGTATTCTTTCAGTTCCATAGCTTCTTGGTGTTTAAAAGAACTGCTGTTAGTCACAGGAATGATGGGAATAGCATAGGTGGGTTTAAGTGGCTGCCGCTGTGCCATGACTTCAGACATGATCTCTCCACTGTAGTCACCCAAATTATACCTGAAATGAGAATAAATTTTATTTGCTGGAATGTTTACTATGTCCATCTGGTAAAAAAATGAAAAACACAAATTGATGCTTGCAACTTGGGGTAAAGGGACATCCAGGACATCAGCAAGAAGCACAAAAAGTATGATTCCAGAGAAGGAGACTAATAACATATAAAATTAATTGCAATGAATAATGCTGCCAGACGAAACAGGACAACTACCCTGTAAAGCATCTCCAAAAGGTAATACTGTAAAGGAAAGAAGAGGAGAGGGTTACCCTCCCCCTTCCTTGGGGACTGGTGCCATTTAAAGACCATACATTTATCACTCAAAGTCTTAAAATAGTGAAGCAGAATGCCTTATTCATGAATCCTCCCTCTTTTGTGTTATGGAGTATTTTCAATAAGGAGATCCATGAAACATTACATTTCAAGTCCTGTGACAAATGCTGAGCTGAAGTGCAGTTCTCTACTCTGAGGGAGGTATTAGAGTCTTTCCTCTATTCAATGGCTTGTTTTCTTTAAAAAGCAACTGGAATAATCTTCACAATTTCTCCCTCTCTACGTTTCTGCTGAAAATGCTCAGGGCTTAAAAGAAATGCCCTGGTAGAGCTAGTTCAGCTTGTCTCCCTAAAAATCCAGACTAGCTGCTGACTCAGAACATTTGCCTTCAAACATGGATATTTATGCTAGAAAAGTCTATTCAGATTCTAAGTATCAACCTAAAGGATATCTCCATATTGCAATTGTGATCCTCAGTCGACTGGGAAAGCTGACACTTGGCAAAGCATTTGGCCCTCAGCACAGCTGACCAACAGGATGGCAAAAGAAGCATTAGCTGGAGATGACTCTCACGTTTAATACTGTACAAAATGTCTATTTGTTTTCCTAACAAGAGGGTATTAGATCAAGCTTTTTTAGCAAAGAATGAAGACCATGAAGTCAGAGAGGAATGGTAGTGATTGAAAATGGCCTTAAAAATAGCTGGGATTTCCTTAATCTACATGCTTAACACACAGTTTCAAATGACTTCGCTTGAAACTATGATCTCTCTTCTGGTATAGAATACGGAGTAGATACATACATTTGAAAGCATCTACACATGTAATAAAATGATGTAGCTTAGTATGACAATAACCCTCCCATAATAAGCAAATTCCTAATGTTTTTTTTTCCATAGGCAAATATGACTATGCTATCCTGTAAATGTGAAACAGAGTCTGAACTTAAAGATCTCCCACTGTACAAATATTTGCAGCAATCCGAATATAGTTTCCAAAGCTTTCTGCAGCAAATTTTCAATAACCATTACCTCTTCTCCATAATTTCCAGTGTTAAATGCAGCAACTCTCTCTTGCTTTTTTCCCTCCTTTTTATCATCTCCAGGATGGTTACTGCACGACTCAGATCTCGACGCAGCTTCAGCATCTTCTCATAAGAAGCTTCATCATTTTTTCGATTCTGTAGATACATAAATTATGTATGTTTCCCCATATTATTGAAGTTAAATAATCTGAATTAAAGTAAGTTCTAAATATTTAGGTATATTAAAAAAAAAAAAAGACAAGTCACATGCTAAACCAAAGAGAAGCATGTGCACATTATCAATGATACACAGCCTGCCAACACCCTAAGTAGGTTTAACAGTAAATTTAGTGAAAAAGTGAATATAAACTTTCATTTAATAGTTGGACTAAAGCCGTTTTATGTTTTTTGCCCTTGCAAATTGAAAAGAGAACATCCCATTTTTCATTATGTTATACTACATTGCAGAATTGTTTCTTTATATAAGCAACTTTCTGGAAGACGGAGAATGAAAAGAAAGAAAAGCTGAGGGAGGCACTGATATACTTACTTTTCGTGTCTGCATCTTTTCTGTTCGTCTTCTAAAAGCAACATAAGGGTCATTTGTGCTGGAACCATCTCGTTTTTCCTGCTTCACTGCTGGGATAAGTGAGGGACCTCGACAATTTTTCCTCTTTTTAATCCAGTACTCATACACTTCTCTGATCAATTCATCATCTTCCTTCAGCAACAGCTTGGCCTCTTGCAGGCTGACTGGCTAAATGTAAAACCCAGCATGTCACTTTCATACAGTAATACATAGAGTGTGTCTTTCAAATTCTTTATTCAAAGTACCGTTGTACCTGCTGACCGCTGCCCTTTTCTAGTCTGTCTATCATCTCCTCAAATTGCAAAGGAGAGATGTCCATTCTTTTCTTCAACTTATTCACAAAGATCTCATCTTCCGAATCCAAGTCATAATCTGGCTGCTCAGCATCCAAACTAAAAGCTAAATGATACAGTGAAAGTTGAAGTTAGTTTTACTACAAAAATGTTTTGTTCTAATAGTGCCCAGAGCACACATCACACTTCTCAAGAGAAAACCAAAATTATTTGTTTGAATGTTGCAGCAATGCTACTTCCACATTGATGTAAATATTGAGGTCTTTTTCTTGAAAAAAAACCTCCCTGTTAAAATCAGGCATAAAAGTTGACATCTACTGGTTATGGTTTTGTTAACCAATGAAAACTTATTAGTGGTCAAACCACCTAACAGCTTTCTAGGTGTTGTCTTACTGAAGCCTCACTGCTTCAGTAAGAAATTTTTAGATTCGTTAGAATCTTCATGGGTGCCAAGCATTCTGCAGTTCTCTGTATTGTATGATCAGCAGTTAAGATTTCAGCCCCAACACACATCAAAGGTACTCTAGCGAAGTATGTGCAGACTGTATTACAATGATCTTGCACACATTCTCATCAATGATTTTTGTGATGTAGATGAGTCAGACTACACTGGCCCAGTATGATCTACCCTGTGTAGCAAAGCATCTTCAAATACAAGTAATGTTTTGCAGAATGCAAACAACTGTTTTTCACAGTATCCTACAAAAACACATCATTCTGCATTTGAAACACGACTCCCTAGTTCTCATGCCTCATTCAAATTGCTGTGGTAAGAGACACAAATTTCTTCCCAAGTGTACATGCGAAAACATATCTAGTTTTTAATAAACAAATAGGTAGAATATAATGCACCTTAAAGTTCTGTGCCAGCTGTTAGAACTGCTAGATAAGGAAAGTAAGAATGAAAGTACAACCTTAATATCAGCATGGAAGACTGCTAGTAGGAAGGAAGAACTGTTTTACAATGAGGGTGGTGAAACACTAGAACAGGTTGCCCAGAAAACTGGTGGATGCCCATCCCTGGAAACATTCAAGGTCAGGTTGGACCGGGCTCTGAGCATCTTGGTAAAGTTGAACCCCCTCACTGCAGGGGGCTTGGACGTAGATGATCTTTAAAAGGTCCTTTCTAACCCATGCTAGTCTGCAACTCATATTTTAAGCCATTACTGAGGCTCAGACTGATACAGAAGTCTAGCATTTAACCAAAGTTAATTAGGCATGAGATATGTTTACACAGCATAGATGCTACTTCTTAAATTCTGCTCATTACACTATGCAACAGAATTCTGCAACAGACTGTATATTTCATAATTTTTTCCAAAGTTATCTGAAGTAATGTGGTGCTCACGTGAAGGGTCACATCCATAGCAAATAGCTGCTATCTTCCAACAAAAACAAAACCACAACAAATTTGCACATCATCAGTGATATCAAAACCCATCTGCTTTTAGATGTAGAATACTTCCACCAGGCATAGGCAAATGCTGCTACTGTCATTTCTGGTTGGCTTCCCAATCCACTCTACTGCCATTTTATATTGGTTACACCTCAGGGACAGGTATTCTGTTTCTTAGCTATGTGTAGATTTGCGTCTATCCTTGCTAACAAATCTAAATTTCCTTGCAAACTGTTGTTATGGTACTTCTTCAGCAAGTACTATGTATTTTTCAACATGTTGAAAAGAATTAATTCTTAGAAGTCAGTTCTGATGGGAGCTCAACAAACATTTATGAATAATGTCTTAACTACTAGCAAAATTAAATTCTCAATGTAGACTTCAATGAATGAGTTACTTTACTTACGCTGTATGTGAATCAGCTGCTTTGGCATTTTAAATTCTCCAGGATATATAGATTCATAGTATGCAATATTACTTTCTGCTTCTGGAACCGGTATAACCATGTTATCCCTCTTCTCTCCATAGACTTGTTGTGCTGAGATAGCCCGCTGCAGATGATGTTCCTACAAATAAAAAGGTGAAACGAAAACCTGAGAAAACACTTCCAGAACTCAGACTTGCTCAAGTTGAAGCAGGTGTATTTCTCTGCAAATGCTCTCACTGTAAACCCCTGAGCCGAGCCGCCGATGGTCGCATCCCAAGTGCGGTGCCAAGGCCGGACGGTTCCCCGGCAGGTGGCGCTGTCCCCCTCGCACACCCCCTCACACCCCGCAGCTTCCCAACTCCTCCAGTCGTGTCGGCGCTCCTGGCACACCGAGACACACAAACCGTACGTCGCTGTTTCTGGAGAGACACTTAAGATTGATTAGATATACAGACTGCAACAAGTAGCGGCAGACCGATATTGACTCTGGTACTATTCGGTACTTGCCTTGGCCATTTATTGCCAGTGATGACAGAAAACCAGAAAGGAGGCCTTGCCATCATTGCCAATGAACAGCGACTATTCTTACCTAGTCAATGACTCCTGAAGACATTCTCATTTTTTGCAATGCTTCCCATTATCCTCCCTTTCCTCCTCCTAATTCATCAAAAAACAGCAAAAATGCAATCCATTCTCTCCACAGTTCTGTCAAGACAGTGAGTAGTATCAGCAGGGTTCATACGGTTACTAACAAAAACCCACACAGCAACATGTGAGCACGTCTTTAAGTGGTTTACTGACAATACAACAAGGTATTTTTTTCTTTACTAGCAATGCTGGTTTCTTAAGTTTCTATTCTGTTCCTGCCTAGGTGCTCAGTAAACCCCAATGCTACAACAGTTAGACCAGCCAATACATCTCTCAGTGAGATGCTATAAACCAGATTACTGAAATACTCGAAAGCAAGAACTGCAGCAGAAGGGTAGCAGTCGGTTTTAACACTGAATGTATGATGTTCATTCATGTGATCTTATTGCATCTTTGGCTGTCTGACTTAAATTTAACTCCTTTGGTACAATAAGGGCAATTAATATCTTCTGTCTAGACTTTAAAAAAAAATAATTAAGAACATTATAAAACAGGCTTTATTGTAAACTGCAAAGCTGATGCAGCTTGGAATTCAACCGTGTTCTAACATGTAATTCTGCTAAAAGAATCCATAGGATTTAAGCCTATATTCAAACAAGGCAGACATTATTTCACATCCATCCCTGGTAGACACCAATCATGAGAATAAGGCATAGCAGAGTTGCAAGTAGAACTCACTGCACTGGTTTTGACCTGCATTATCTGTTAAGTCCAGACACACACGTCACCTAGGAAGTGTGGCAGCATTCTGTCTTGGGTACGGACAAAATAATTTCTTTTCTACCTTTTACTGAAGTATTGCTGTCAGACACCTCAATATTTTGTAACCTGTAATAATTCTTCAGGATTACACAGCTACAACTTGTTGCCTAAGAGGGAACTAAGCTTTATCGTCATATAGCACAGTAGGATTCTGTGTCAAACGCATAGTAATAGCCAATGTTTCTTTAGTAACAGCAAAAGCTTACTGGTTTTATAATAGATAAGGGTTCCTGGTGTATTTATCCCAACTTGTGTTTCTAAACACCAAAAAATGCTTTATTTCAGAGAAGAAATTGACGTCATACACTAAATTATGATTTCAATTTCTCTGGTCCACCTTTGATATGGACACAGCTAGTAAGTACCAGTAGCCTATACTTCTTTACTAACAGGTCTTAGTAATGTGTATTTAAAAGATATCTTAACAATATCCTTGAAACAGAAGCACAAATCACGCCATCACCTTCCTTTCATCCCAATTACAAAAATACTCAGAATTTGACTGGACAGTCTTAGTAGAGCCATGTATTACGAAAAGCAACTGGATAAAATTTCCCCCACTGAAAAAAGTTAATCTCCTGTATGTATCAATTTCAATTCACCTTCAGAGACACTCCACTAAACAGAAGAAACTAAGCAGACAAGGCAACTTCTCCTTACACCTCCATGCATCAAAGTTTTCACTTACTCGGACAAACCCACAAGAGAAACTTTGCCCCCAACTTCAGTATCTCAGCTGGTGGCTCAGCACATCTCTCTCTATCCTTGTAATACATACAAATCAGGTGCAATTGTTAACTCTGAAAGCAGTAATTTTTAACAAGAAAGCATGTTAAATATCTACTATTAATTAATCCACTACAGCTTACAGTTTCTATTCTGCAGTCATTCTCCACTGTGATTACACAGCTGATTACTCCCACCAAGATGCAACACCTCATTCATCTGGATCCACAGCTTTCCTTTCAAAAATGCAGTGGGTTTCCTCAATTTGTCAGAATGATTTTAAATTCAAATCCTAATCAAATTTTCTGGCTGCTCTTCATGTTACAGGAAGATTTATATGTATATACTGTAGTCCCAGCCACTCCTGAAAACACCACCACGCATTTAAAGACAGACCACCTAGGAAATTCAACAAGTGTTTTCGTTTTGTCTGTCCATCTATTTCTAGATGGAGTTTTCCAAGCAGATTTATTTCCACTACACAACTGCTCCCATTCACTGTATAAAAGAACAGTATCAAAAAGCCTTTTTTATGCCACTATCCATTAGGTCCCATGACCTGCCACAAAAAGAAGTTCGACTGGGTTAACTGGGGTTTGTTCTTGAAAACCTCTTATTGTTTATAGAGATTAGTATCTTCCAGGTGATCAATGGGGCCAAATAATTTACATTATCCATATTCCCCTGGGAACTGCGTGTAAGATGACTTGTTTGTAACCCTCTAGCTTCCACCTTTTCAACGGTCTGCTGACTGTTACGAAGTTTTGGGTTGGGATTTTTGGAGGGATTTTACGTTTTGGGGTGTGGGTTTTTTTGTTTTTTTTGTTTTTTTGTTTTTTTTTTTGGTTTTGTTTTGTTTTTTTTAAAAGAATAGTTTAGTGGCTTTTCTCTTTCTCCTCAAACATCATCTACCCCTCTGAAGTTCTCAAACAGTTGTAAAATTATTCCAGACTGTTTCTTTAAATTCCTGGCATGAATTTTAGATAGGTTAGTCAAGCTCAAGGGCTATAATATGTCTTGTTAGAAGGGAACTTATCTAACAGCCACCACCCCGAGGTTCAGTCTTGTGCCCCTTGCTGTCATTATCCACACTACCACAGCCTTATGTCAGACTGAATCTATGATGACAGCTTAGGGAACCAAATCCACAAAAAGCCATCACTCTCCTGTTATTTCCCCTGAAAACAATTAGAAATGATTAGTCTACTGAAAAATTGTCTCCCTGAACTGCCAGGGTGTGTGTATGCAAAGCAGTAGGGATATGCAGAACAGAGGAAGATGATTCGCTTTGACAGCAGTTAGCCATTACACTGG
This sequence comes from Corvus cornix cornix, assembly GCF_000738735.6. Classification (NCBI taxonomy): domain Eukaryota; kingdom Metazoa; phylum Chordata; class Aves; order Passeriformes; family Corvidae; genus Corvus; species Corvus cornix. The sequence goes on along the minus strand of NC_046333.1, from coordinate 14,284,920 downwards.
CTTAACTGCTTCACTAAATTTATAAAGTCTTTTTAAAATGAATACCAAGGACACCCCCCCACTAAGACTCATTAAACATTTCAACCATCTCAGTATCAAGTACAATCAAGAAAAGCTTCCTCTCACTACAAATATTCACAGAATATTCTCATAATATTCTGCACCTTTGTTTCTTTGATGCTAGATGTATCTCACCTTGTTCCTTCTTTCAAGATACACCTTTCATTCAAATATTAATTGTTCATGTGTTATTTGTTCATATTTATCAGTTTCCACTTTCAGTGTACTCACATTTCTTTCTTAATGTGCCCTTCTGATTGAAACAACATTGAAATATCTGCATTTGTTTTACAAAAAACCTCAGCCTGAACTGCCTAACACCACAGCAGAGTGCTTCAAAGTTTCCGCCTTTTCTATTCCAGCTTGCTTCCCTCGGATCTTTCACACATACTGTTTCACAACATGTACTTATTGAAGGTAGGTTATTCTCACTGAAACTGCTTTGCACTTTCACATTTAACTATTTTCAATCTATTAGTTATGATTATATCCAGAAAACCTTTCATTTTCAGTTGCTTTCTCTGCCTGACATAAAATGCTATTGGAATTACAACTTTGGGAGTGCTGTGATGCTAATTTGATCCAGTCACTTCAGAACAATGATACTGTTCCTCAAACTTCATTCCTTTTACATTTTACTAATGCTCAGCCAAACTTGCGTTAAAAGCTATTTAAAGAGTTCATATAAGAAAACCCAAAAACTCTCACTCTTCCCAGCCCCCGAGTTAGTTTTCCACCAGGTTAGCATCCTATACTGGCTCATCCTGTGGTCTGACAATCCCAACAAAAAAGGGATGCAGTGGGAGCACTCAGCTCGGAGACAGAGGACGTCTCAGGAAAGGAGCAGCTTCATCACTTTTTGTAACACTCAGGCAGAAACATGAAATGAGGGGCAGGCACTGATCTCTTTCCTCTGGTGACAAGTGACAGGACCTGAGAGAACAGCTAGAAGCTGTGTCACGAGAGGTTTAGCTTGGATATTAGAAAAACGTTCTTCACCCAGAGTAGGCTTCCCAGGGAAGTGGTCATAGCACCAGCCTGACAGAGTTCAAGAAGTGTTTGGACAACACTTTTGGGCACATAGTGTGACCATTGGGGTTGCGCTGTGCAGGGTCAGGAGCTGGACTCGATGATCCTTGTGGGTCCCGACCAACTCTGGATGTTCCACGATTCTGTGAACTGCATCTTATTCACCACACTGTATTTCTGTCCAGGAAATTATTTGGACAGTTCAAACACCTACACTTACCAGATTACACTGATAGTTGGTTAAATAACAGAAAGCTTGATAACCACTTTCCTCCCTTAGTTTTCCTCCAACTAAGAGAGTTTACAGGAAGAGCCCACCAAAATAGCAACTCTTTCTGACAATGTAAAATGTAACGATGTACTTGAGACATTCCCGAAGCAAAATTATGCATTGGCACAATTAATCATTCCGTGGCCTTCCTTCCTAATAATTTTAGCATAGCAAGTTTGTCCCTTGTATTCACTCTTACTGCACACTAGTATCACCATACATGTTCCAAAATATCAAACAGTGAAAGGACAATCTAAAGCAAGTTGGCAGCAACAAAGACACTAGGAAAATCAAAACACACCAGAGCAGCTCTCATTACAGACTGAAGGAAACAGAACTTGCAGTCAGTGCTGTTTTGCGGTGGGGCAGTAGGACCCCTCTCAAACAATAATGCAAGGATACAGGTTTAACTCTTTGTCATAAGTTCAGTATTTGCATGCTTGATGCACCTCTAGCACACTACATTCAAAACATCTGAATTACAATAACTAAAACACAAAAGAAAGGATACTGTGATTGTAGCTCAACCTGACTACCAGCAGGCGCTCCTGTCTGCAAGCAGAAACAAGCAGAAGCACAGCAACTGAAAGCAAGCAGTATTTGACTTCTTTCACATTTTGGTAATACTTAAATTTTTGGTAACATGACTGTGGGATTTTAAGTTAGTTACAGTTTCTAAAAGAAAACTGGCTCTTACAGAGACCACAGAGGTTTCTTTGACAAAGTATCTACTCTGCAGTACACTCTGGAGACCATATTCCAAGTAAGATAACCACTGCACAAGGCATTAAAAGACTTAAGTGACATAACCCTGTCATTACAGTTGAACAAACCAAAGGGACAGAATCCATATTATCCTTTTAAAAAGACGATTGATAAAATGTTACTGCAGTAGCAATGAGTGCATCTTCTCAAGAAATAAAGGAACAATCTACTGTTTTGACTGTTTCCTCAAATAATTTCTCCAATTATTTCAGTGCTCTTAGAAATAATAATTTAAGGCACATTTGCTTATGGAAATTCACAAAAGAAGCAGTTCTCAAGTCCAGTGTGCAGAACAGAAAGTCTCCCGATACACCAAGCACACCCTAAGCAAGGGAGTGGGCAGATGCAAAAGGTGGGGTGGACAAGTGGAAAGTTTTTTAAAGTATTGGTACTTACAAAAGCACACAGGACTGTATTCAAACCTGTGCAGATCAGAATCGCATCTTTGCCTCTGAAACAAAACCACATTACAACTGACTGTGTCATTACTGGGAACTAAGGCAAACCACTGCCCATCTACTAGTCTCTGCAAAACTGCTGATTTACACCAGCATGACTGGGCAAAATCCTCTCACCACCCATCCCTGACAGAAGTGCTTTCTCAAAGCTACCATTTTACAGCACTTGCAATGTTTAAGGTGTAAGAACTGAAAGGGACACCGGTTTCCATCAACAGTTGTCAAGATGCATTAGGTTCACAACAGTTACTCTGAAACAGATTACTGGCGACACACAATCAAGGCCACACAAACTCAGACACCTGTCTTTTAATACGCATTTTACTTCCTAGCAGCTTGTAGTCCAAAAAAATACTCTGAACACACACAAAAAAATCCAACAAAATTGCAGCTCATTTGAAACACAAACATATTACAGATCAAATAAGAAAACATTAGGAACTGGAAAAATCAGAAAATGTTCATCATGCCATCAAGAGGTGTAAACTGGTGTATGAGCAACCTTATTCCAGGCTTACAAGGCAAAGATTTTTGGCTGCTGAATTCACAGGGATGGATGAAGGTTCTCACATCAGCAATATTTACTGGTAGGAGGTCAGTGGCAGAAAACACAGCAAAGTTGCTAGGAGACCCTGCTGCAGACCAAGACCTTTGAGGCTAACTCACTCCATAACATACGGTAGGGACTACTGAAGCACTCCTATGACCTACTGCACACAAGTCTGTCTCCAACCTCCACCTTTGCTTGTTCAGTGACCTGCAGGATACATATCCTGCCTCTTAGCCATTTAAAAGACAGCCTCTTGGAAGCATGATGGTCAAGTTACACTAGAGAAAATTTGTCTACAGATTCCATCCAATAAATCTGTGCACAAAGACAGAAAGGAATAAAACACCTGAACTGGCTCATTCTCTTCACCTTCTCCTCCTGTTACCAGATCTCAGCTGTCCCGTAACTTACTAATCAGACAATTTATATCCAAGATTAGGAGGAATATGAAGAGTAATATCAGAAAATTATGTGCAAAACAAAGAAGTCTGTATTTTTTTTAATGCCATGCCTTATTACATACTCACATTAATTCCTTCTCCCTTCCTAGAACCAGTTCAGGCATTGGAAATATGTTTCTGTGGGACTCAGGGGCAGTTCCATGCCACCATAACAGAGCAAGCTCACCCAGGGACAAGCAAGCACCAGCAGTGCTGCAAGAGAATGTACAGAATCCAGCCAGAACACAGAAGCCATCTCAGATCAACACAAACTGTTCAGAGATACCTCCTTTGCATTATTCTTACCTTTAGGGCAGAAAGTGGCTTCTAGTATGACTGAAAGCAAAAATGCTCCATTGTTCCTGAACAGCAGCTTCACAGGTTATTACAGAAGCACTTATCACAATAACATACCACACACTTCTGTTTTTAGTTCCTCACACGCATATGCAGTCACACCTAACTACTTGCAAAACAACAAAAACATTCTGACAAGTTTACTACAGAACTTGTTTCCAAACAACTGCTGCTGAAAATTTCCAAACCTGACTGAAGTCATGCTGATGAGGGCAATCTGAGTCTGCTGTGCAATGCACAGATGTCTCCAATGGGTATTCTGGCACAAGATCAGTCCCTAAGTTACACTGATCCCTGACTGAGACCCAGTAAATACCAGCTGATAGATCTGGCCTTTGGTAATGGCAAGGCAATAGTTTCACTGGTAAGCATAACTGCAGCTCTGACCCTCCTGAACTCAAGTACATGGACATCATGTAAGTGCTAGCAACCACAAGAAACACACATGATCAAAACAGGACAGAAATGGTGGGTGAGCAAAGCAGCCTTCCTTGCTCAACCTATGATAGGTCCTAAGGAAGACAATAGATCACTTCCCGGTCCCTCACCTGGCCCACAAGCAACTGTAGCCCTCCTTCTATTATGACTCTCAGTATATATGGACACACAGTGACCACCTTCTTGTATCAACCAAAGCTGCCTGCAGATTCATGCAAACCACACAGCTTCAGATCTTCCCTTCTAAAGCTCTTCTGCCAAGATCTCTCAACTGCCTGAATCATTTTACACAGTAGAGAAAATGTTTTCTTGTTATTACAGCAGTCTAAAACTGTCCCTTCATGGAGGAAAACGATGGAGATCACTTCTGTTTATCAACTGATGTCAGTCTCTTGAGTAGTTAGTTAAGGATTCTACTGTAATCACTGTAATAATTACATCTCTGCTAAAAACGCCAACTTCAAATAGTTGCACAGGTTTAAATAGCAATTACTCAGTGAAAATGAGATCTAATTTACCTCTAAAAATGCACGGGTTTGTAATTAACAAAGTATCAAAAAACCCTTGGTAATTATTAGACTTATCTAGAACACTGGTCAGAAATGAGGTCAGCCAAACCATATTAAGCATTGTCATAAACTACTTTCCCCATGTTCAAATCAGACATTTCTAAGAGCATGGAAGGAGTCTGTCCCTTCACTCGAAGAAATCTTGTTTCTGTATTTGTGGACTCCCAGCAGTAAATTATTTACAACTTCTAGGAAATCTTCACCTGCTATGCTTGTTCAGGGAATGGTGGTAGACAGGTGGAGGGCACACAGGACATTTGACCCAGAAATCTAACATTAGTCCTAGAGTTCATGACAACACTAGAAGAAATGGAGAGCGATTTGTTAACCTGTTGCCAGAAGACTGAAATCTGTTTCATGTTCTAAATTACTGCGCAAAACAGACAGGCAGAGATGAAGAAATGAATGAGACTGGCTCAATATATTCCAGAGGATAACATACACAACCTAGGAACCCCAGGAATCAGAAAATTCTAGTACTTAACACACATTAATTATGCAGTATAGTTCACAAACATAATTTAGCACCTGTATCTTTCCATGCACGGGTCCCATTCAGACCACCTAAAAAGATTTGTCTGCCTGCCAAATTGCCACTGACCAACATGCATTTAGAAGCACAGGACTCAGTACCAATTTGAAATATTTTGTTTAGGAATTGTAGAAGATCAAAACTTGTTGGAAGCCTGGGTTCTGAGAATTTCAGCCTTTCAGTGCTGAGAGGCAGTGATCCTCAGAAACACACTGTATTCGATCCAAAACCCTGGGAAAAGTTTCCTAAATTGTGTGATAACACTGAGGTTGTTGCTATGTAATTAAAAGTTATGTCACTGGGTGAAATATGTAGAAATGTAGAAAATTAGGTTTAGAACATATAGGCAATATTAGGTTACAATATGGAGGATTTGGGGTGTGAATTTATATCTTCTTTTTTCTCCTTCTTCTTCACAAATCTGAATGTTCTGTCATTGGGTCAAAAGCTCCGCACCACGGAACACAAAAAGTTAGTAATTGGATTGTAAGTAAAAACATATCTTATAATTGGTTAGTTTAGACTTTAGAAAGCTTGCAAAATTAAAACTCACGGCCATTTTCCACCATGCCAACTAGAAAGCACACCCTGTGCAGCTGTGCTAAAGATAAGAAATAATAAACATCAGTAAAGAAGAAAAGCCTGGCATCTCCTGCATTGTAATCCAAACTCTGAGTAAAAGAACTCGAAATTCAGAAGCAGAGGAAATTAATAAAAACTGGCAGAAGGCACTAAACTATCTCATCAGTGTTGGTGATGGCCACGCCCATCTTTTCCTCTGTAATCACTTTGGTTCTCATTAACTCCTCAGCCTAGGCAACCTTGTAACCCCACAGACCACAGGGAGAAGGGATGTTACTCTTAAGCAAGTCGTCTTGTGAGCTAATTCACAGGTAATGCAAAGACCAGGACAAACTCTAGGAAAACACTGGAGCTGCCTCTTCTCATTACAAACATTTAAACCAGCTCAGCTCATCTCACACAACTTTGCCACACCAGACCTAACTGCAAACTTGTCCAAGAGCCCTCTCCTTACCTTAGGCTGCTGTTCCAGCTCATTTGAGACTGCAATGCATGGAAACTATTTATCTATAATAAACAAAGTAATTTCCCCTTAAATAAAGGATTCTAAAGAACATACTAAGATGCTTTTAATGTATTATGTAAATAGTCCAGGGCATGACCTCCACACTGAAATCAGACTGGAACAGAAACTGAGATTTTACGCAGTTCACAAGAATACAGCTTTCAGGATAGTCTACAACTGAATGAGAACAGCTCTTGTAATTTAAGCTTTCCTTTTCAGAGTTTTCAGCTATAATGCCATTTAGAACAGCTTGAATAAAGCTTTATAGCAAAACTATTCTCCTCTCATATGTGGAATATGGAAGTGGAACTTCAAGATAATTTAATCAGTTGACTAATTGTATGAAGTTCCCAAGTTAAAAGATATCGCTGCATCTATATTGCTACTTGCTTGAAACATTACTGTGCATTAGTAATACTTTGTAACTCAAATAATTTGGATGGCAAAAGCCTGGATTCCAGCACTTTTATTAGTTACAGGGACTTGATACTACTGTTAACAGTGTTCAGCACTGATAAAAGAGCAGTGTCATCTGAATAACAAGCAATGTGGTAGCCCAACCTTGCAGCAAACAAGTTTCTATTCTGTTTCACTATTCTTCCACAGGCAGATACACTCAGGGTTGTCTGTTCCAACACAGACATGAGCCTCAACTATTCCAGTTTTAAATCATCACCGAGTACTATACATAGGACTGGGTGAAGTTAAAGGCTAAGCTAAGAACTTACATTTCAACAGACAGCAGAATTAGAAAGAAGTCAAGTCAGCTGAGTGAAATTTTTCACATTCTCTCAAAGTTTTTTACATGAACTATGAAAAAACAGTATGCCTATCACTCGTTTCATAGACTTTGTTCTTCAGGTTATCAAATGATCCTCAATAAACCAACCCTCTTCTCCCTTTGCAGTTTAGACACCTCTCAGTCTGGATCCACCGATCAACCTGGCAGCAGTACACAGTACAATCAAGACAGGTAAGACAAACAAACAAAGCCTTAAGAGTGAGCAGCACCTCCAGCTTCCCAGCATTGTCTACCAAGGACTCAGAAACATTCCCTTTCACAGGCCACACTTCACAAACTGCAAAACTCGACAGTTTCCCAGATCTATATACAATCAAAGAGTCTGAAGAAAAAACAAGTCTAAGAACAGGATCTAGTTGGTTTGGGGTTTTTCTTAGAAGTACTAAGAAGAGATCTTGAAAACTTTACCTACCTAGAGCTACTACTTTTCCCCTCGGAATTTGCAGTAAGACTCCAAAACTCAACATTACCTATGGCTTGACTCTCATATCTCTGAATACCAAACTGCACAACTACCCAAGGATTTTACATAAACAAATATCCAATCTGGTTGACTGGGGCAGCCTATATGCCAGGCATCACTAGTAACCAAACTCCTCAGAGAATGCAGAAACATTTTTGGACACTAACTGAAATACAAGTGTGCATTTTATCAGAGTACCACTTTGCCTAGCACCATCTCAAAAAGGAGCCCATAGGCATCATCACCAAGGAGAGTAAAAATGCACAAAACCATACTTCCACAGCTGTTCCCTCTGAGCCACAAGGTATCAGAAACTGGGAGTCTCATTTTAGTCTTTATGTTTAGCAGTCCATTAATTTCTTTCCTCTACAAACTTTTGAGGCCAGTATGCTCTATTCAACTTTAATGTTAAAGAGGCTTGAAAGAAACTCAGTACATTTGCAACTTTATATTTTATCCATTTACCTTTCCCCTGAACCAAAAATAGTAATAAAAAAAAGATAAATCAGTGAGTGAATGGGGTTTATACAGGATCTCTAACACACAAAATTAAACCACCTGTACCTCCCCTAAGACTGCTTCATTTACAACATTCATGTCAGGTTTAACTACCTCTTCTGTCAAGTACAGTTTCATTATCTCAAGCAGTCATTCACATTAAAAGTAATAGAATTTAACTGATGTTTCTACTGAACATTATACGTTAATATGGGGATAGAAAAATATAAAAACCATTAACACGAAAACCAAGTATCAATATTTGTCTAAGTTCATTCATTCACAAGTTGAGGCTCAGCATCTCATGTCAGACAACCAAAAAAGAAATCTGCCTTACAACCTAAACAATCTAAGCACCTTTCAAGAAGTCATATGTGTATTCCTCATATGACAGTTCAGTTAAAAAAATTCAAAATAAAGAAGCTTCTAGAGCATTGTCTTAAAATTATCAAGCTTATTTATGATTCTAAAAATAAACAAACCTTTTTAACATTAACCACTTCAGTGCTATGGGGAAGAAAAAGTCTGCAGAAAAAGCATACAGTGCAGCATGACTAAAAGCTCATCCGTTAAACAAGCCCTTTTGCAGGCTTCACAGTATCTTCATTTAAGTACTTTACTCCTCTGCATAGCACAAAATGGCAATAAATTACTATACAGTGCTGAGCAGAAACGTGAGCTGCGTAAGCACACACAGGATGGCAGAGTATACCCAACCTTGTCTTTGAATAACTGTCAGTGCCAATGGTATCAAAGTTCCTATCTTGTACTTCTCCAAATTACAATTCTTGTTATAAGAAAAAAAAAAAAAAAAAAAGGGCACTGCAGTTTGTAACTTAGTAAAAGGAGCTTTTTAATATACCAAGACCACAAGGTATCACGAGAGCTGAAGAAGACATTTGAGAAAACTGAAGTAACACCCCACCAAGTACAAATGCCAGCAAAGACATAACCAAGAGTTATACTACATAAGGCATCGAGTAAAGAAGAAATGTGCTTAACAATTACTGGAATTGCTCTAGCCAACAAAATTTTGTCAAAGTACATTAATGAAAATTCAAGTAAAACCTACCCACACTTCTCAACTAAACACTCTGAGCTTCTGTATTTGCAACATCAACAGATTAGAGTTTCAAGTCCGATGCCACAAAGGTGGGAAAGTGCTTCTCCAACAGTGACAGGTGCAATACTGAATAACTTAAAACAGACTTTCCAATCAGCTTATCTATGTATTTCCTTCTATAGATGTCAGTCTTCAGTTTGTAAATCTGCACATTTAGACACTTTGCTTGACTTAGAATAAACATTGCTACATCTCAATGCAAAGATGCTACCTAGAGTAGAGGCCTGTATTAGGCTGAAAAGCTTAGACAAAATACCAACTTAAAAGTTTCCCAATCAGTGAAGTGCATTTTGAATGATAAACTCCCATGAGTTAGACACCAGTTATTCATCGTGCTTTGTAATCTCCCAAGTTTATTTAGACTGCCTTTAAAAATGCAAGACAGACTAGCATATCAAATTCATGACCTTCTACCTGCAATTACATTCAAACCTGTTTCTAAGGTATAAACACTCAGCAACAAAGTAAAGTCATACAGAGTGTTATGATATGAAATACCTATCTGCAACAATGGAAGAGGGTAGGAAAGAAAGAACAGAAGTGAATGGGAAAGGCTTCCTCTAAGAACAAGCATTTCCTTAATACTTGTAAGCTCCGCGTATTTTAAGCAACATTGTTATTCTCTCAGTGCACATAGTTAAGGGTTAAATGTCTGACTGGGACAAAACAGAACTGCCCAATGCCATGCAAAAGGAGAGTCAACTGAATCCCATCATTCCAGTCTCAACACAGAGGTGCCTGCTTTTCCACTACACCTGCAGCTGCTCACTGTTACTGATGCTCAGTGGGCCATTCCCAGCTGCAGGGGAATCAAGTTACAGTGGCATGAATATATATGATTTGATGTATCTACAGAATATGTAAACATATTAAGCACAAAAGACAGTTTAGAGACTGCTTTGTGCCCTTCTCAAACACTGAGTCTGAGAATACAGCCCACATAACAGCAGAGAAACACAGTCACAGGACTTCAGGAAATACCCTTATGCCAGACCTGTCCTTCTCACCACTTGATGCTGTGCAAATTACCAGAACCTGTGAGATATTTGTACTTGTCATTAATTCATTACATCCCTTCTGCACAAGGACTATTTTGCCTACATTACCATTATATTTATAAAGGATTATTCAGCACATTGTGTTTTGAAAAATATCAACTTTACACTGAACACATTCCCAGAGAATAAAATTCAGAGCTGCCTAACATGTTATGCTTTCAAAAATTACCAACTGCAGCTTCAGTTTCACACTGCTTACCTCATTAAATGGCTTGATTTGGCTTACAGTAACTGCAAGCCAAAGTAAGGCGAGGTTCCCTCAATCCCTGGAAATGATACTGTTGCCAAAAGCTGAGTCAGGACCTCAAGATCCAATTCCACCTGTGCAGACAATGCCATCTGCTGAAGTGGTGGGTTTACTTCCTTCAAACTCTCATCAATAAATCCCATCTAACATTCTTAGGCAATGCAAATGTGTAATTGATATTTAACAAACGTGCAAGAGTGAAGTGTTGAAACAATTCAGAGTTAACTTATCAGCCAGTATTTAACCCTATGAACTTCTGAAGAGAAATTACACCACAGACTAAATCATGCACACTCGCTCTTCCTGGAAATGGTAGGAATAAACCACAGAAACAAAATAAACATCCATCCAGTATAAACACAGATGTGAACTCTACATACACACCTGACCACAGTGCAAAACAACTGCGGATAAGACACTCACTCCAGCAAAATTATTGCTGAATCTTCCCCTTCCCTCTACTAACTAAAACAAGTGCTTCTTATACAGTGTTCTTCTTGAGCACAGGTCAAGTAAGAAGTCATACTTATTTTGCTGAGAGACAGAACAATGATTTTCCTGAGAAAATTAACACTGGAAAACATTCAAACTACTACTTTCCAGAAAATTACACCAGTGAAATCAGTTTAATACAAGCCAAAATAAAATGTCAGATACCTCCCCTACTTTACTTTTAAAAATTCCAGAGTTAAGCGAACTTCTGGATACAACATTTAAAAATAATCAGGTTACTAAATCATGAACAGTGACCTTTTTTACCTGATGAAATGAATGAATTATGAACAGATCAATGACTTGGTTTTACAGGTTTGGTTTTTTGACAGGCTCTCATTCACCAATGAGACTGTCAATGAATATTTTTCTTATTGCTTCTGGATAGCTTCAGAATTTCATACTATTCTGCCACATAATACCAAAACTGTTACCTTCTGATGGGACTTGTTCCACAACCTACCCATGCCAGCAATTCTTGAAAGTTAAAGCCAGTAGATGTTTGTTACTTTCCTCAGTAACAGAAACTTATTAGGACCACCTCAGAGTTTCTCTTCCCTCATCAGCATCCCCAATAAGGTTTTGTCTTTATTTCTAGGACATTCTGTATCCCACATCCCAAACACTTAAAGACAGCTAAAGCCCTCAAAGAAAGCATTTCACGACTACCAGCACAAGGTCCTTCTGTAGTGAAGTACAGATGCTATGGAAACCAAGCCAGACTAGGGTTTAAGCATTAACTGCACCAAACCTCATGTTTTCTGTTCTAGTCCAAGACATGCCTTTTTTTTTTCAATATTCTAAATTTCTTCTCAAGACAGGACACCTCAAAGGAAATAATTCTCCTTCAGAGGAAGGCTGAGAGCATGAACATGCAACAGAAATTTCTGTTAATCACTCGTATCCTACAGCTCTGGTGAAGATTTATTAGACACAGGTGCTTTGTAAACATGCGTGTTTCACTGATTTCCCACACACATTTCCTTCTCACAGAACAAACCTTACATTACTGACAAAAAAAGAGAAGCTGTTTTACTTCAGTTTTAGTAGCTCAAGTTCCTTCACCTGATACATACAGCAAGAGCATAAATTCTTGCCTATTGACTTGCCTTTTATTACTATGAAAAACATTAGTTCCCCAAGAGGGACTGAATTAAACTACCTTTAATCCTTATACTTGAACAGCCTTATTTTGTACTTGGCCTACTTCAAGACCACAGCATCTTCATCAAAAAACAAAGCAAGTACACTGATATTAATAATGACTTCCTTCTAACTGAACAAGATAAATAGCAAGAGAAGGGCTAACAAGGTGATCATCTTTGGCAAAGAACACATGAAAGCAAAAAAAAAAAAAAAAATCACTGAAAACCAGAAGACAGTACATAAGTGTACCTCTAAGTATCTGAAAGATCCAACACTTCTGTGTAAGCAACCTGCTTAAAGAGTTCTGTACATAATACAAAATATTCTGCAAGACTCAGATTTGTTGGCTCTTACCTGTAGCCTTACTCCTGGTTTCCAATAAAACCACTCTCTTGTCTTGAATTCAGCTTTTTTATGAGGTATAGCAGATCTAGGTTACTGAATTATAAGTATTGTAAGTCATATCACAATACTGCAAAATCTCATTCTGAAGCCAGTTCCTATTTTCTGCCACTCCTTTCAGAATTCTTTCTTGTATTTAAGTACTGAGAAAAATCAAGTACCAAAAGTCACTTGTCCTGCTGAAATACTAATACAGGATTGGAGGTGGGGGGTATAGTCTCACCTCACAGTGAAAAGCTTCATTTCTTAAGCAAAGATGAGGGCACAGGGGAAATCAGAAATCCAATTTTATCACCAGTGTTTAATGAAACTTAAGAAGGAGAAAAAAACTAGATAATTTAGAAATACAAGACAATGGGACGTTTCAAATAATTACATCCTGGGAAATGCCTGGAAGATGTTACATACTATGTAGGCAGAGTGACATGATGATAATGGCATAATAAAGAAAAAAGAAAAAACATCAAGTCACATAAAGTGCTTCCATATCTATGCCAAGAAAGGCATCTTCTAATTACAGATCAACAGCGTTTGGAAAAGCAATATGCACCCTTCTTCCCCTTCCTAAACATCTTTAACTCACAATCATTACACTTTCACAATAACACACCCTGGCACAAAATCCCTGAGTTTTGAAAAGGAAAATCTGGAAAAAGAAGCGTATGCAGAATTCATCTTTGCATGCTAACACCTTCCTAGCATCCATGTTCTGAATTGAACATCTGACCAACGAAAAAGCTGAAGACTACAGCTCTTAAAATCGTAACAGAAAACAAACGCTAGCACTAAATGTGTATATAGGGCAGCCTTTACTGCTGATCTCTCTCCTCAAACGTAAGCTTCGTAAGTCTTCCAGGCAGGCTGCAAGATCTGTGATTTCTGTTTACAACTTGGAAGGAACCTTGAAGTCTTGAAATTGATATAAAGTATGAACTCAAATGTATGTTGGAAAGTAATCCTTTCCAAATAGACCCTCTTGAAAGCTTTCAATTCAAAAAGTGTTAATTTCTTAATTCCTGATTAAATATAAAGGAAACAAATCTTTAAGTATGGTACTTAAACCTTAAGAGGATCATTTCCTCTCTCACTCAATCTATCTACCTGTGCTTGAAGAAACTGACAGACCAGAAAGTTTTCAAACTTTTGTTCCATCCTCAATTCATGCAATTCACCTTCACATTTCTGTTTACTCAGAACAGGGTTGGTCCTTGAAAGCACATAAGCTGAATACACAGAAATACACACACACTAGTGGATGGAAGAGCAGAGCATACTCACTAAACAGGAAGAGTACATCTACAGACACAAAAGCAGCATCCAGCATTTTCTGCCTGGTACATCAGTCATTTGATGTGTTCCTTGACACTAACGCCAGTGTTTCCTCTTACAAGTACAATGTGGAAAAGTAGTATAAAAAAACTAAGTAACTTACTACATACACCTATAGCCTGCCAATTACAATATTCTGTTCTAGCAGAGCAGATGCTCACACATATACACATATTTGGTCCTATAAAACAAAAACTTGAAAAAATAATGCATTAACTTACAGGTATTCAAAACTCAGACTAAATACCCTTTACAGATCGATAAATAATTGCATACACATTTCTGAGGAATATAATCACATAATCAGGGCACAATTATTGTGACTGCTACAAGCAAAGTGGTCTACTCAATGAAAATAGCAGATTTAAGGGCTTGCTACACTGCATATTCTTCCTACCTGAAACAAATTAATACTAGGCAGGTTCCTATGAACAACTAAAATTTTACTGGAATAAATACACCATGTTTAGCTATTAAAACAAAAAGAAAACTAAGGACACATAACATGCTTCTCAAACATTAAGGTTACTGAACTAGTGCCCCTACCGTTATTCTTCTGCATACAATTAATGCCCAACCTTTGCTGAAATATATTATACGATGGATGAAAGCTGAGAGTCAGGAAGATAACATTTTGGGGTTTCTCCTTAAGGTCAGCTGTGAAAATTCCCAGAAGGTTAAGCCTTTCCACACAAGTCTGGCTTTAAAATGATTTAGTTTACCCTGACAAACCCCTCTCCTTCAAATCCCTGACAGTTATATTACTTGTGCTCTCAAGAATACTGCTAACAAAGTTATATGTGTGGGCATCCCCCTTTCCCTGACTTAATATAAACAATTTGAGACAGACTTTTAAACTCTTTCAACTGTTAAAAATCCTCACTGCAAGTAAGTGAGTATTAAGTAAATCTAACCTTTTTTACTTCAAGTGTGAACACGGACAACTGGTCTCACTGTAGTTAATTATGCTATGCAGAAAGCTACTGCTGTTATATGACTTCTCCGTGGAAGGGACCCACAAGGATCATCAAGTTCAACTCCTGGCTCTGCCCAGAACAATCCCAAGAATTACACCACGTGCCTGAGAACATTGAAGATGCTTCTTCAACTCTGTCAGGCTTGGTGTTGTGACCACTTCCATGGGGAGCCTATTCCAGTGCCCAACACACTCTGAATGAAGAAGCTTTTGCTAATAGCCACCCTAAACATTACTTGACACAGCTTCATGCCATCAAGATTATTGACAATGTCTTAATTATCCTGCTTTAAAAGGAAAAACCTCTTTCAGTATTAGCATTATAGACAATAATCAAACTGAAGTTTGCCAATTCATATCCTCCATTAATTTCAAAAGAGAATCTGGACCTCCTGGAGAAGCCTCTGACATGCATAACCAACTCCTACTATTTTCTGGAAGTTTAATTATTTTCAGCGTTCCTTTAGAGCATGACATACACACTGTTACCATTATTACATGCTTAACTGACAGCATATACAGAACACCTGATCAAACCACTTCCACGGCAGTCCCCTGCTCACAATCTCAACTTAGTGCCTAACTTCCCTATGGTGTAACAACAGGACACCTATCATGATTCCTAAACTTTTACACAGAACTGTCAGCTTCCAGGAAGTTGTCAAATCCCAAAGGCATAACCTATACATCTTCTTCCTAAGTAGAGGCCCATCCCAGTTAGAAACTATGAATAAAATTTACTCAATCTCATTCCAGACTGAAATAAATGGCACCAGCCGGTAATGGAAGTCTATGCCACCACCATGCCTCTGACTTTAAAGGGAACACTGCAGCCAATCGGTAGGTTTCATATCATAGCATTAACAACAGTCTTCAGGTAGCTGAAGGCAGTGCATGACTTGCTCACTATAGAAGCTACTCCTCACGACCTGCCAGATTTTCCTACCTTGCATAAATGTTCAGGTGCACAGAATAACTTACAAACATCAAACAGAACAGGAAGCTTTGGTATAACTGAAGATGGAATATGCAGGAAGTCATCACTGTTACTCTTACATTTGAAATTTGGCCCCACTTGTCAAGAGCTGCCACATTTTTTCTCTCAAAATTCTCTGGCTAAGCACTTCAAACCTTTTTCACACAGGTATATCTAAAGTAAGTGACTGAGCTCAGTACCAAACTAAAAGGTAAAGCTAAGGTCATGGCATGAGCTCACAGAAAAATCTCTTCCAGCTATGAACTGAGGAGTCTGTAGACTATTACTTTAGCCAAAACTGCAAAAGGCTCTTGTTTTTGTGTTCTCCTATCAAACATGCAGGTTATTGGAAATCTAATCTATGAGTTAAGTGTATTTAAAATTATGCACAAAAAAAATGCTTAGACTGGCATACAAAATTAATGCCTTTGCTATGAGTGAGCAGAAAAGATGCACAAAGGGGAACACAAACAAGAAGCAATACTCTTCCAGTTCACAGGACTCATGAATCAAAGACTATGCAAAAAGACCTGTCTCTACTCTCCTCATTTACTTCAAAACTCTTTAATGTTTCAGTTGTCCTTTTCTAAAAAGAGACCACTGAAGGAGTTCAGTTGTTCTACTTAAGATTTCAGGACTTCTACAGCTGGAAAGGGGGGCACAGATTCTCTTCTGTTAGTAAGCAAAAAGCTTTACAGAGTTTTCTAACACTGCATCAAAGAAAAAAAAAAAAAAAAAAAAAACAAACAACCCAAAAAAACCCAACAAACCCAGACTGGAAACTAATGATTCAGTTACAGTACCTGCTATGATTTTACATTCATGTAATTCTGATTGCCCCAACAAGACTCTAAAATACTCAATACCCATCAGTCATGCATCAGTAAGGCAGTGGTTAGTTTAAGTGTACTTAAGGCCCCATGCACACAATTAGAAATACACACTTTCATGGAAGCACTCACAGAATGCAGTTTCTTAAGCTGGCAAGAATGTAATAAAAAAAAAAGACTGGAGAACCTTTAGTGAAATTTCCATATGTAAGTTAACACTGTTCATACACTGACTCACTACACCTCAGCTGCATGCTTACTTCACACATTTTGAATTCATTAGGGCTTAGATGATAACATATGGGTGTCTTTTTGTACATTCCTTACCAACTTTTTCCCTTGATAAGCTAAAAACAGCTGTTTCAGCAGCAAGAGACCCTGGATATGGTAGCCTCCCAATGCCTGCAGTATGGATTTGGGAGGAGAAAAATATTTTTCTGTGCAGATATGGCTTGGAAGAGATCTGTGCTAGCAGTGCCCAAGGCAGTTCCATGGAAAGGATGTGATCCTTGAGCCTATCCAAAGTGGGTAAATGAAAATTTACCAGTAGCACTTTGTTAAATTAAGACACATCCTATTAGAGAATATGTTTGAAGTGTTCTGAAGCATTTGAATGAACATTAGCTTATCTTCACCGGGTCTTCAACAGCATTTAGCAAATACTGACAGGTCATGCTGAAGGGGGAAAATTACATCTAATAATGAAATTTTAACATATAAGCTTTTCTTAAACATCCCCAAAGCCAGTGCAGGAAAGATAATACAACTGTGGATTTAAAGAGATCAAAACCAGAACGTAAACTATTTCAACAGTTTGCTCAAACACCAGGTAACAGAGTAGGACAGTACCCAGAAATGATAATTACACATACAGACTTAATTCCAGCCCCTGTGCAAGCTGTCAGTTAGACCATGACACATATACAAAGGAAAACAGTAAGAACTGAATGAACAGCTGTACAGATTATAATTTTGGACTCTGGGTGCTTAATTCTTCTATCTGTAACTAGCAACACTAACTAACATTAGAAATCAAGCTTTAATTTTAAACTGTGAACCACAGTAACAACTCCACATAGTGCATCACCATCAGAAATCTAGTAGGACAAGCAAGCAGCTACACCAGAGCTAGGGTGAGGACAAGGATTCATCACCAGACCAGGATCTCAGTCAGAAGAGGGAGTTAGGAATAATTCAATAAAGCAACAGCATTCTCTCTCTCTCTCCTACCTCAACACCAAGGACAAAGACACTGGCATTTAAAAAACTGTACCCGAGGGAGAAAGTGCATTTAACCTATACAAACTTGAACACAAAGAAGACAGAAACCAAAACTAACATCCAAAACCTTAGCAGACCATAGTACTATCAGCATTTACATAAGGATAACAAACTCACTCAAGGAAAAAATGAAACAACTCCCCTCCACAAACGCATGATAATTCCCACAACCCTAGGGCTGTTATTAACTCTGGAAATGTCATCAACACAGACAAGTTTTCTATTAGGTAATTAATTTCTCAGATCTATACTAAGGCACTTAATTGAAAGTATCTCTGCTCACACTAATCTTTGCTAGGGCACTGCTTCAACTAAGAAATTTTAACTTCCCAACATCTTAAAAAAGCCTTATTAATGTTGGCATGGTGTCCTTCAAACACATGGCTTTGTTCCTTCTTTTTCACTCTCTTAAAAAAACCCAGAACCCAACCAACTATACTCATAGTAATTTTCCATAAGGATGTATTTTTTAAATGATCCATGAAGTCTCAACACCCCTTCCCCCCCACCCAAATTTTCTATTTTTTATCTAAGATAATCTAGAGGCTAGACATGTAGAGTGTGTCCTTTCTACTTTCCTTTCAAAAAATGCAAGGAAAACAAGTATAGTTTCCCTTGGTTTGGTTGGAGGCCATAAAATCTAGGCTACCTGTAGAGCTACATGTACTTTCTTTCTGAAGTGTTACTGAACACGTTCAAAAACCTTCAGTCTGTCATATTTTTTAACTTGCTTAGCTAAAGTTACCTCTGGTCTGCTTTTCCAGCTGTCTCCTTTTAGTCTAGAATCTGCCTCCTCAAAAACAGAAAACCACAGAGTACACAAATGAACACCTTTTAAAAAGTCCTATATAAATGCTAAACAAATCCACTCCACCTACTTGTTTATTCACTTTTATCAATGGACTTGATAGCCAAATCTGCATTATTGTATTATTAACAGTGGTCTGTTGTCTGGTTCTCAAAATTACAGCATTGAGGATCTGTATCACTCAAAAGCAGCATTTTGAAATAATATCGGGATGTTTAATGTTATGTTAGAAGTTCCATTACATTTTGAAGGATTTTTTTTTAAAATGTGTATGTCTCATGATACTTTCCAGTTTCTTAGATTTAGCAACAGACTTGGCAACAGCCACAACGTGTTTATCTCAGAAACCTGGCAGCTAAACCATCTGTCAGAACACAAGATCAGTTGGTAACTTCCAGTACTGCTGTCTTCATGTCAAAGAGTTTTTTTACTCATCTTTTACCTCCAAACAAAACCACTGACTGAAGCCATGGCTTGAAGCAAGGCAGACTCCCCTTGTAACAGAATTAACACCACTTAAGGCCCTTAGCTGTCACTTCCTTTAAAAGGGTTACTATATCCCTAGTATCAACTGTGTATTTTACGACTCCCATAGACTCAGCAAGGTTGTTTTTCCTTCAAAAGACTTACAGAATAACACTTCTAAACTGAAGCTTCCAGTTGTAATAATGAAGACACACTATTTTCACTATTCACTTCTTTGTAGGAACATGATGGGAGAAAGATAAGATGAAAGTGAAGCAAAATAAGATTCCTTTTTGTGCATCAAAACAGTAATTAGTCATTTAAATATCTTGTGACTTGATGCCTGAATATTAAATCTCTTTGATTGCATTTT
The DNA here is from genome assembly GCF_000738735.6 of Corvus cornix cornix. Lineage (NCBI taxonomy): Eukaryota > Metazoa > Chordata > Aves > Passeriformes > Corvidae > Corvus > Corvus cornix. The sequence goes on along the minus strand of NC_046333.1, from coordinate 14,265,095 downwards.
TCCCTAGGGAAAGTTATTTAGTCAAGAGGAGATCTCTTAGCTCCAAATATCTGTTCATTTAAAATTACATTTATGCAAAACTCAAACCAATGTTAGAATTCTATTTATAAAAAGTTAAAAATGCTTATTCACACTAGTTGAAGACACCCTCTCCTCCAGAATCTTATGGACCCTTTGCCATCTGTTTTTAATAAGAACATCCATCATTTTTGTAAGCATTAGGGAAAAAAAATCCTCCAACTCAAGTCTTCAGCTACATAACACAAACTACCAACTTTCCAAAATCATGCATGGCCTGAAGTTTGGGAAACAGAACACAGTATGGAATTAAACCTATGAGGTTTGCCACAACTTAAGTCATAGAACTGCGCTCTCTGTTGTCACCACTAATATAAACTGAAGAGAAAGCTTTTTAGGTCAACAAGAGGGAAGGAAGGAAATTCAACAAGTTTGCAGAAACAATATGGAACAAGCGTTTAATATCAAAACTATTTTACATAAGAAGGTCCAAAAATGATTCAGAAAGACACCTGTGTTTACTGACAGCAAACAAATTTCTTTTGGAGCTGTGTGTTTGTGTGCGTACACACATATTCAAAACAAATGCAGAAGCAAACTTTAGCTGTGGGAAGCGTCTACTTATACCTAGAGCTAACCCTCAAAGCTAAATTTAGGAAACAAAAGCATCAGGTTAACCACAAAAACAAGTCTTATAATTAATGTTTAAAATCTTTTCCTTACCCATTACTACTTTTACTTAGCTAGGACATGTATCTCTGGGTTTAGGGAGACTATACAGACAGCCCATGTAATTTTCTAGCCTGAAAACTTGTAACTGCCAGGCAAACAGTAAAAGAGAAAGACAGCAACCTGACATTTCTACATAAATAAATGCATGCATGCATTCTCACTCTCTTGAACTGAGAAATAAACTCAGCAAGCGTCATAACAAACAACAAAATTTAAAATTCTGGTAGAAGAGGAAATTAAAGGTGCTTTCTCTCATATTCAAAATCTACAGGTATCACTTCAGAATAGATCATCTGTGCCCGATAGAAACACAAGCATCCTAAGCACTGCTACCTACAGTAGCAGTAAATACTCCTCAATGGATACCATGTTGAAGTTCTAAGCATCTTCACAAAAATAAACACCACCAAAACAACCTGATAAAACCCAACCTACCAATTAGAAAAATTCAAAAAAACAACCACAAAACCACGACACTTCACAATATACATTTTAGCAGATGTTTAAAGCAACTTATGACTTGCAGAAGACTTGGAAATACCAAATTATGTTAAAATGGTAGGGAGTTATGCTAAAAAAAAAGCCTCAGAGAGTGGTTACTCTATGGACAACAACACACAAAGCACATTACTCTCTAGAAACCTTTCTGTTCGAAGACATTTCATAAAAATTCACGCAATCCATTAACTAAGAGCAATAGTGCCACAAAGAGGAAACTCTATTTAAAGATGATACCTCTTTTAAAACAAATGCAACTCCAAGTTTGCTACATCCAGAACTACAAACAGAAACTTTAAAGCCTGTCACCTTCAAAGGACAATGGAAGTCTGACAGCTAGAAAAACTCAGGACTATGAAATTGTCACAGAATCACTGAATATTCTGAGTTGTAAGGGACCCAACAAGGATCATCGAGTTCAACTCTTAAGTGAATGGTCCAAAAGAGGATCGAACCCACAACCTTGGCTTTATTAGCACCCTGCTCTAACCAACTGAGCTAGTGTCACCTTTGTTCTTAGCACCAAATTTCAAAACACGCTTACATAACTGTATTTCTACAGTACTTCCCTATTTGCTGTACTTAATGCACAGATGGGGAAAACAGATTATACTACGGAAATAATTAAAGATTTACAACACTGCAAATAACACACTTCAGAGCAGAGTCTTTAACAATAACAGTTACCAAGTGTTTTACCTTCAGCAGTAACAGCTACTGATTGTTTTACCTATCTTGGAAAGCGCTTGAGTGAATGATTAAATGACCCAGAAGTTCAAAATGGTTTAAAGTTTCATCCTCCACTGAGACAGCAAAACCGAGCAGGAAGCGATAGACTTTTAGCCTCCAACACGGATTTCCTTACCCTGAGTAGCGCTTCAAAACTGACTTTCGTAGGGACCATCACAACTTTACTTACACTACTTACACTATCTGAAGGCACTTGCAGGGTTTTCAGGTAAATCCAAACACAAACCCTTCCTATCTCTGGCAGGGGAAAAGGAAAAGGCACGGGCCCCGCCGGGCCCCGCTCCCCTGAGGGCGGCCGGGCCCACGCGCGCTCCCGCTGCCGCGCGCCCCCCGCGGCGCCGTCCGGCTCGGCAGCGCCCCCCGGCGGGGCAGCGCGCGCACGGCGCCGCCGCCGGGCCCCGTCTGCTCCTCGCGGCTGCCGCACCAGGCCCGGCCCAAGGACCGAGACACAAAATGGCGGCCGCCCCGCGGTGTCACGTGACCCCCTTTGTGCCTTTCGGGGCCCCGGGGAAGGGCCGCCGGCGGCCGCGGGGCACAAGCGTGGGGGCGAAGAGGCCGTGAGGGAGCTCCGGGGGAGGGCGCGGTGAGGGACGGCCAGACTCGGCGTCTTCCCGCCGCGGGTGTCCCCCCCCTCCCGGCGGGCGGGGAGAGCGGGGAGAAGATGGCGGCCATTTTGTGCTTGCGCAGAGGCGAAGGTGGGGGCCCGGGTGCGGGGGGGATGGTGGGACCCGGCCGAGGGGGGGGGGGGTCTCACGTACCGACTCCTCTTCCTTCTCCATGCCCGTGGGCATCTGCGGCACGGCCCGGTTAATGGAGGCATATTCGGCCAAGTCAGGCAGGTCCTCGCAGCGGAAGACGGGCAGCGGCTTGGACGCGTCCAGCGCCCGGGCCCGGAACGACAGTTTGCTCATGTTAGGCGGCGATGGCGGCTCCGGCTGGGAAGGGGGGGGCGACAGCAAGCGCGCTCCCGAGCTGAGAGCCGGACCCCGCCGAGCGATCTCATGGAGGGACCGGGGCTCCCCCGGCAGGGCGGGGCGCACTCCGACACGGGGCCCGGCGGCGCCCGCTGGCGCGGCTGGGCTGGGCGCTGGCTCCGCTCCTCCGCCGCTCCGGTTCCGCTCAATACGCCACGGCCAACATGGCGGACATTAAACCTCGACTGGCCGCCTCTTTCAGCCAACCCCAGCGCCACAGCCATTCCCACACTGCATCGCGCAGGGCGCGGGCACGGCGCCGCCCGGGGGGAGCGCGCGCAGCGCGGCCACGGCGGCGCGGGCTCGGGAGCGCGGGACGCTGCGAGCGGCCCGAGCGGGATCGAGAGCGCGGGAGGGCTCGGAGCTGCCGGAGCGGGATCGGGGCACCGGGATCGGGGGCGCAGCCGGGAGCAAAGGCAGCTTTAATAAGCGTGTGCGGCACCGCTCCGCCGGCCGCCAAGCTGTGCCTTGGAGCCGCGCTCCACTCCTGCCGGAGTGAGGCAGTTGGGGCAGCCCCCAGCCCCTCACCACGGGGGGAACCTCCCCTGGAGCCGCGCCTGACCATGACAGCTCTGGGAAACCTGGGCGAAAGAGGCGGGGAGGTGCAGGCCCCGACCTTTCCGGCCTCTTGGGGGCCAGACCGCGGGACAGCGGCGCCGGGCTCTGAATTCACCCCGACCCGGGTGGGCTGCGGTGCCCCCGGCCGCGGCCGGAGCGGCGCCCCGCGAGTGGGGGGGTCCGACCGCGGGGCTCCCCCGGGAGCGCCCCTCGTCTCAGGGCGCGGCGCGGCTCCTCAGCCGCAGCCGCCCGCCGGGCTCTGTCCCTCCCCGCGTCACCGAACGGAGTTCGAGTCCGTGCTAAATAAAGGGGAAGCACGGGCTCCTGCCCGAAAACGGTGAAGAACCATAATAACCGGGCACCTCCACAACAGCACTTCCACCCCGTTTCTCTGAGGTTTTCAGAAACTTAGTCCGACAGCAAATGCAGACACGTGAACTGGTTTAACCCTTGCGTGGACTTCAGTTATTATCAGTGACCCGCTCAAGCGAGCTCACCCCAGGCAAAGGGTAGAACTCACTTGAGCATGTCTGATTAGGGAAGCTCGTTTACATCTCAGTGAGTCGATTAAATTGATGCACTATTCGGCTCTAAGCAAGGAATCGGAAATGCCGAGTTACCCCGCTCTCGGTGCTCTCTGCACAAGCCGCCCCAGGGCATCCCAGCGCGGCCACAGGAACGTCAAACTCCGTTCCCGCCAGGCCAGGGCTGCAGCCGTCTAGCTAAGGAACACTACATGCTCAGGTATGTTCTCGCACCAGGTGATAATGGAATTCTAGTTCTGTAGTAAAATCCATCTTATTGAAGTTATGCTTATTTTCATTTAAAATGCGAGATAGGTGTGTTGACTGTCCCTCCAATTTTAATGCAAAATACTGTCGTTTTTACTGTCACACGAGAATTGGTAGACAGAACTTGTTCTTTATCACATACTACTCTTGGGAAACAGAACTTTCAGAAATACGGCATAGATATAACAAAAAAAAAAATAGAAAAACCTTAGTTTGCTTCGCAATTTTAGAAGTTATCTCTATAACAGAAACAAAAACCATTTTAAAAATCGCATCACCTCTTTAATAATGGTAATAATAATAATACCACCACCATTCTCAGCCTTAAGTCACTACTAGACACTAGGTGAAATATTACTAGATGCAGTTGTTAACAGCAGTTTCAAGCCAACAATTTGCATGACTGTTTTCCCTCTAGGTTTCCCAAACTGCTTAAACTGCAACTCATTTGGCTTCATAACCTCTCTGGGATGATAAATTCTACCGGTACTGCAAATGGGTAATGCAGTGGAAGACAGCTAGGGGCAATGAGACTTTTTTTTAGGAAGACTTGTTTGTTGGTTTGTTGTCTTTTTTTTGTTTGTTTGTTTGTTTTTAAGAAGAGTGGCATGAACTAAGGACTATCATTGTATTCATTTGTGTTTCAGTAGTTACATCAGAACCAAATGTTTAAACATGCATATGGCTTTTTAGTCTAATTCTAAAGTTTAAAGCACACACTAGCTAGAAATATAATCGTAAAATAAATTGCCCGTAAAACATCTACACCCTTTTCCACAAATACCAAATAATTTAGTTTATCCAATTAGCAGAGAGATAAGGTGCTGAAAAAAAATCAACCCAAAAATCACAGTATGCCATCATAGATTAGCTTAGACTTAAAAAATTAAATGAAAATGAAACACCTGGCAGCTAAGCAAAAAATAAGGCCATTAAATACAACTCTCCACTTATTCTGATGAAAGGAAAACAATACATAATGAACATAATTGTAAGCAAAGTATTGAAAATATCCTAAACTATAAAGGAAGAATAATCAAATTCAAACTTATCCTTAATTGACCTTTGCATTTCCAACCCTGCCACAGGCTTGAGAAAAGTGCAGAGCAAGCAGAATGGACAATAACATTTGGATACAAAGAGGACAGTGCATTAAGAAAAAGTTTTGGCCTGAAACTCTTGGACTCATCAGCTTTTAATGTTTTACCAATAAAAGATTGTATTTAAATATTTTGTAGCAGAAGATGATTAGGCCTCAAAATCAATTTGCTAATAAGATGGAAAGTGTGATAATTGAAAACAATGTGGCATCAGCCTTGATGTCCGTTCTGTAAAAGATGATGACAGGAAAAGGGTATAGAAAATAACCAGACTGGTATTTCCATTTTACCTTCCTTTCAGTTAGAAAATGCAGGTATATTTTAGATTTTTTCCCATTTTGTAGCTTTTACCAAAATGCACACTTTACATCTGTAGACATCAGTGCTGCACTATGACAGAATTGGTATGTTCTGTATAGTGACCAAAATACTCTTTGCAAGCTCTCAGTAAAAGAGCAGTAAGTATAAATTAATTTGTTGAACCAAAGTGCTACGTGTCTATTTAAAAAATTGAACTGTAAGGTAAAGTAACTGAAATATAATGAAAAGACATTTAGAATTGCTATCATTTTTTTTTTAACTGCTGAAATAATTTGGGGCATTTCTTTAAGGCTTTATCTTTTTATGATCTCAAAACAATTAAAAGAACAAGCTTAACTAAAATGAAAGCACTTTATGTATCAGCTATGCAGCTAGTAAATATAACCATTTCAATATACATTCAAAAGTACAAAATTCAGGCTGAGCATTATGAGCAAAGATACAACTTGAGCCATGCACTTACAGACAGGGGTAGGGGTCTCTTGTGCTCTCTAACTTGGGTTTGTGAAGCCCAAAAACATAATTTGCTATTTTGGTTTGCAAATCCCGTGTACTGTTTGACAAGTTTTTACAAATTTTAGTATTTATTTAGTTTTATGGCTTAAAACCTCTCTGAGTTCAAGAAAGACTTCCAGTCATTTACTTAAGCATGAATTACAGCCTTTTGCACATGGGTTTAATATTGTCTCCCATTCTAGCAGCAATCATCACAAAAGTACTACACATGACGTGGTTAAACCACGTCATTTTTGTTGCCTTCAAGCCTCAAGCATTTTGTATTTTAAGGACAGAAAATTCTAGGAGACAGTTGTTCAACTTAGAAAAAAAAAAAAAGCAAGCTTTCTTAAACATTTCTGGGTTTGGGGTTTTTTTATTAGGATTTGTTCATATTTTGTATTACACTAAACTATACACTGACTTTCGTATCCATAAATATTTGCAATTTTTATTTTTCTCACTCTGTGACTACCTTACACCCTGCTTCTAATAACTCTTCACTTATTTATACAGCAATTTTGCTGACCTGGTTTTTTTGAATCCCTATAAATGCTGAGTATTCTGAACTGATAAGAAGTGTCACTGGTCTCTCCTGCTGCACACACTTTCAGTGTTCAAATATTAAGAAATGACACGTTCTGAAGTTACCATACTTGGGTTTTTTTCCAGAATGCCTTACTCTTAGGGGTATTTGGAAAGATCCAGGCATCTCTTTTGTTCTGCAGTAAGCTTTTATGGATTTTGTATGTATATTCCTCTTTTACATTTGCTGGTGATGCTACTGTTCAAATTTGCTTCTCAGCTACCTTTCTTGTATGTGTTTTGTAACATTTCAGATAGCTGTATTATTTTAAATCATCTCAATGAGATACACAGAGTTTGAATTAAAATGAGATACATGTATGCAAATATGACACTTCATTATTTTATAAAATGTCATATCACAATAGAAAGTACATGCATACAGAAATTATCTTAATAGCATGAAGATTTCAACCATAAATGAACGGGTGTAATTCTTAGTGAATTTCACCTTATTTACTTGTATCAACTGTCTGTTTTAAAAGAGATAATGGAACTGTCACACACATTTGAACAGTTCAGACACCACACTACAAAACTGGTGTAGAACACCTTTGTGATCACTTCTGCCACTTTTCTGAAAGATAATTTTGTGTTTCATAACTTTGGTGTCTCAAAGAATGGTATGATATATTCACTGAGTTATTTTATGTGTTCATGGTTGAGATGCAAAGCTTATTTGAAGATCTCTGAATCATAATTTGAAGTAGTGACCAAGTAAATCTCTTCCTCTATTCTTGACTCAAGGAAGGGAGATTAATTTGTCTTATGTATATATATAAATCTTAGTGAGCAAGTAGGAACGTGTACTGCATGGCCAAATCCTTCAGTTACCTTATATTTTTTGTAAGCACGTCCAGTTTGGACTGCAGAATACCAAATAGAGATGGAAAAGGGATAATATTGCATTTAATAACCTATTTCAGTTACTGTTCAACAGAATATAAGTATGCATAATCCTTTAGATTCCAAAACTGCCGACAAAATTTTTAATATGGAGGCACAACAGGCAACAATCTTCCATGACTGAAAGGAAAATTTGAGTCCAGCATCCTCAGGGAAACTAAGCTGATACTCAAATGGATATGCCATGGAGCCATATCCAAAAGAGAAGGAAAAGCCACTAGACAGCAATTCTCTTACTGAGAAGAGACAAAACTAAGAGAGGAGCAGCAAAAGCTATTGCCAGATCTGTACTTTTCCAACAACAGACAAACTCTTAGAGGCGGTGGACACATTTGTATCCATAGGAGGACTAGGAAGACTTCAAGAGGAATTAATTATTTAGGATTATTATTTTACAGACTCAACATTTGTCCCAACATCACTTGACAGATAGGCAAGAAAATGGTAACATGGACTCTATCTGAAAGCATAAAGGATTTGATGGAGTTTTTTTAGTACTGTCAGAAAAGAATCAGTTCCCTTTATATAGCTTGTTTCGGAGACTTAAGTTTTTATGTGTCTAGGGAAAATGTTATAGTGGAAGCAATTATTCTTTTAGATACAGTGGTGGTAAAAAGACACAAATTATGCTGAGACTTCTGTCTTGAAATACATCTTCCCCTGTTTTAAGTTTTAATGGATTCAGAAGAATTTTAAGTGTTAGAAGTGATTTATGAGTTTCTCTTTCATGTTTTCATTCTGTAATACATATCCCCTCTAAAATACTATGCTAGACACACCTTGAATTCTTGATTTAGTCATCCAACTCATTTCACAAATTAATCTTTTAAGATTAAGTAGTAAGATAAAGAGGGACAAAACAAAATCAAAAAATGTCTGACTTTATGCTGTGGGTTGTTTTTTTTTTAATCTTTATCTAAAACATTTTGTGTTCTGAGATACAAAACAATAGTAATACTAAAATCACAATTTATTAGGTAAACACAATTTGAGCTGGGTGGACTGCTTACCACCTCTTACTTAGGCATGGACTTCTGCAAACATCAGATTATAACACATGAATAATTTCTGAGTCTAGTAAATTTAATCACATGATTCTGTATGATTTCTAGTAGAAGAGCCAGGTGAAGGGCAAAAACCTTATGCTTTTCTTGCAAAAAACACCCAACACAAACAACAAAAAATGCAAGCAAGCAAACAAACAAAACAAAAAAGCAACCAAAACCACAACTGAGTTTAAAAAACAAAAAACAAAAAACCAAACAAATAAAAAAGCCCTACCTTATCCTGCCAACACAATTGCTAATTCATCAATCAAAGAGCTAAGGATATCTATCTTTGATATTCTGCATAGTATAAGGTGGAAAGCTAAGAAAGGAAAACAGAAGTAGAGAAATTATCGCCGTACACGGGTCTGCACACTGTCCCAAATCCTTCAATTGACCATTAAGCTAAAAACAAACAAAAAACCCCCCACCACAAACACACATGGCATGACTATATAAACCTCAACTGCCAATGCTCACACCCCAACCCAGGATAAAGGGGTTAACTGGGGACAGGCTCTGTGCCTTTGCATGACTTCAGAAACTTACTTCTACCCTGGTAGTTGCCTGGCTCTATGTAAATGCAAATAAAATGGCAAATTCAGTTCAATAGGAAGACCCGAATGTCTTACTATTATATGCTCTAACTTTTTAGATTTTTACCTCACATTCCCAAGATAGAAATCCTGTCTTGCAAGTCAATCTATAAAAAATTGTTTCAAGTGCTTCAGGGCTCCTGGTTAGTATGATCAAGTATTTTCAAACTTCAGAATTATATTGCTGATGTTAAATAATGTGGAGTTACTACAGAAAGCCAAATGCTTTCAATTGCAGTTCCTGAATCAGAATGAAAGCATGTTATCTGCTTCCCTCAGACAATGAGGAAAACATTGACTTATTCTTAGACAGGAATTAGCTTGGCTTCAGAAATCTTTTGGTGCAGGAAAGTACATTTGCATCTTGGAATTAAGAGGCATTTCCTAACATACATGTTTAGTTTTTTCAATTTTAATGTTAGTGGGATCTACCTACATACCTACAGTGTGAGTGAACTCTGAATTCCACATCAAATTAACACAAATGTGTTATTAAATACCTTATACAGGCTATACCATCTTTACCTAAATAAATATGTCTCCAAAGAAATGAAAAATATACAAATAAGTCAGCTTTTGGATTTCAAAGGCTTGTTATTAGTCTGCAAGAATACAAATATTCTTTCAATTTTAGAAGTGGATTTTTTATGCAGTGTAGTTTGATTTATATTCAGTTAAGCATGAGTGAATGTTATAAAAATATTGCCTGTCTTCTGGGGTACAAATAATCATGATCATATTTATAGCTGAATGTTTATATATACACTCCAGAATGCATAAATTAATAATGCTGCACTAGTGGGAAAAAAGGCCTAATGAATTAAGTTTGACTGTAAATATCCAGCAGAGGAGGCTAGTTCTGAACATAAAACTGATCAGATGAGACTGTTTTGAGATATCTATATCTGTATATCTTTAAATGATAGCAGAGGCATAAAAATATAAAACTCTGATAAGGTTAACCTGAAGAAAATACATTTTCTGAGGTTTTTCAACATTTAGAGAATGCAAACAACTTGTGGGAGATGGGCACATGTTGAGAGGGAAGTGTTTTGGTTTAGATGCAAACATGTAGTTGCTGTGAGAAGAAAAATAGAGAAATCAGATTAGATTATTTTCTCTGTCACTAATGTAGGTGGGCTATGGAAGCCTGAGGTGTTGTGATATCATCAGTGTTTTCTTCTCACCTCCCCGTGAAACCCCCAAATCTGCTGTAAGGGCAACCTGAGAAACACAGCCAAATGGAAAGTGGTTTTCTCAAATCCTTTAGATTATAAGCACGTAAGACTTTAACCCCCTCGTCCATCTCCGATAAAGACACTCCATTCTCATTCTCTTATTGAGCAGTGTGTCAGTTTTACAGCTGTTTTGACATTCTGCTCCTCTGACCAAGAGAACACGACAGACCCCTGTCATTAACAGCGGGGTTAATGTGCACCAGCCTTCTACTGGTCACATGTGCCAAGTCTGCTGAACTTCTGATTTATAAGCAACTCAAGAAGGGTGTTAGCATAAAGAGACACAACCTAATTAAAAAAAAAATCAAGGGAGAATATGAAAGATGGGAAGGAAAACAGTTTCTCACATTAAAGTAGCTCATCTGGAAGTCTGCTTGACTAGACCTTCCAAATCCCACAGATTCCCAGAACACCCATTTTTTAACTTGGAAATTGATTCAGAGATGACAAAAGAAATCAGAATACTTTCTTATGGAATCTTCATTCATTATGTGCTTGTAGATGAATATGGGCTAAACAGAAAGTGTCTATGCAGAGTCATCAGATGTATGCTTTTTCCCCACTGTGTTATCCAGCATGGTTTCTCCTTAGAAGATGCTGATTGTGGCACTTTTCTTGAATTGTGAATACACAATCACTTTGTCTAAAGACATCAAGATGTTCTGCCTTGTGGGGATACCTTTAAGACCATCAGAAATAATACAGCTGCTCTGCATTATAACATTTTAAATTAAATTTTAGATTTTCTTGAGAAAAAAACCTTTTGAATAAATCCGTCTGGGTAACATGCCCTGTCTACCCCTGGCATTACAGATGAAAATCTGTCAGGTAAAAGGACCCTTTCAGAAAATTATCCTTTTAGTCATCAGGTCAAGGCACCACCAAGATTCTTTAGTAAATAGAAAGGGATGTCCATAACGCTGAAATCCCCAGATCTGTCACCTGATTTTTTAGCCTGTTTAAACAAACATGGAAAGCTCACTCTTATTTGTGTTAATGAATATTCCAGATGCACACCCCTGTGAGGCCAGAGGTCTTGCTTCCATTTAGTAATTTTCTCAAGGCTCTGAAGGGAAGTGAGGATTAAGAGCTAACTTTTCATTACCTAAATCATGCACAGGTCAATATTAGCAAACTCAGGGGCATGGGATATGTCTGATGAAGTGAGGACATTCACATCTGAACTAATCACAGGAGGCAGATGGAGACCTGATCAGGATACTCAGTTAAGTTTAAGATACGGTTCTTATCACAGCAGAAATCCAAGATTTGGTTGTGTCTGTTGGTTTGTTGTTTTGCTGTTGTTGGGGTCCTTTTGTTGTTCATTTTTTAAAGCTGTGATTTACTTGGTTTGTTTCTTTCCACTGAGGATTACAGATTTAACAATACTCATCTAAAGGCATGTGAAAGAAGTTCTACATTAAATGTATACAATACAGGGATTCAAATTCACTCAGAAGCACAACTTACTGTAAATCTAGGGAAGCACGAGTTAATACCACCTTACAGGCCTATTTCCCAGATCTCTAACCATGCACTTGTCCCAAGGAACAACCAAAACCGAACCTGACAAAAAGAAGACTGCTCTGGGGGGAACAAATCTGCTCACTGTTCCCTGGAATTCCTACATTTTACATTTAAACATTTTTGAATAAAATCCATAAGACAGTTCTGGAAGCAGGGATGAGATCCAACCCCACCTTTTCTCTCTTCCTCTGGAAATCCCAGACCTCAGTGCATTGTAAAATCTAACTCATCCTTTTCCCATTCCCTAGCAAAAGTGATCCAGGTTCTCCTCAGTAACAGAAGATGGCGAGTCAGCATCCCCCATTTTCAGTCATTTGCTCCAACTCAGAATTCCTGTGAACTACATTTAGAGCACTTGCTATTTTTACTGGTGCTCCAAGCAAGACATTGCGTCTGTAACTACTATTTTCTGTTGTATGGTGTTGGATGGCTCTGAGCAACTTTCCATTTACCATTCAGGAGCATCCAAGAGCATCCCTGCACAAGTAGTGAAGACTAGGACTCCCGTATTATTTGGCAGTTCTCATCTCTCTGTTGTTTATATCGGGAGATAAGCAGAGAGAATAATTTTTAGCAAATGTACTGACTTTTCAAGCACTGCAATACCTTCTGACCACCAATTTTAGGCTTTAGCTACTATCAGTAGAGAATTGATGAACAAACCTTCCTATTAAGGAATTTTATAGTATTGGTATTATCTTGCTCCTGGACAGTCCATACAGACACGTTATACTGGAAATGTGACTTAGCGAAGAGTCTAAAGGAGCCCACAGGACCTGAATCCACTGGTGTGTGGTCACATCTGTCCAAGGCATATTTTGTTGCTCCCAGCAACAAGACAGAAATTCTATTTCAAAGCACTGACATTCCCCCACCCTGTTATTTACTAAAGAATTTAAAATCTAGGATTGTCTCTTCACTGTAACATGAATTGACTTCTTGTGCTATTTGCTAAGAGAGGAAAAATATGAAGACTGCTAAAAGGTGGAAGGATGTGCTAGCTATAGCAGCTCCTCTGGCATATAGGAATTAGAGCAGATAATTTCATAACACTGAAAGGTCATGCAAATATCAGTCTGGAAGAGGTGTGGAGAGACCTCACTTTGTACAGGATGAGAGTCTGAAGCAGGTGTGTAATATATTGTCCTTTGTTCACAGCTGGGAAACAGATGATCCTTGAAGTAAGTTTAAAAATAATTATTCATTGGTACGAGTTGATGCTGACAAGTATGATGTGGAGAAGTACAGCTAGCAAAGTCATGAAATAAGAAAGGTGAGAAACAAGAATATGTCACAAAGTCTCCAATGTAAAGACAGCCCCCCCACCCTTGAAATCTTGTTGAATCAAGAACACAATGAATACTTTAAAATCCTCAAAAGATAACAGACAGAAATCCCAGGCACCAAGGTATATTATCAGCATAGGAAACTGGAGAGCACAACATATGAGAAGCAAGGGGTATGGCTTTTGTTTGAACTGAGCCCCAAACAACTTTCTTCTACACCACCAGCCCACTTCTGAGGAACTGTCTGCACAGAATTTTGGTTAACTTTGGAAGTTGATTATATCTGCCTGGGATCTACACATCTTGCACTACTATGACAATTTTAGACAGCCATTTTTACCGTGACTCTTACTTGAGTACATAATACTAGTAATATTCATAAGAAGAATGTCACGAAGGCACAAAGAACATTTTGGTCAGCCAGGTTGAGTTAAGCTCTTGAAAAAGATTGATTTATAGTAGGATGCCATACTTCAAACAATTTTAAGCCAAGAGACCCAAATATCTTTTAAAGGTGTCTGGAGTCTATATAGACTTTCTAGGTAAAAGGGAAACTGTATTAGAAGAAAAATATATTAGTTTTGTCACCTTAGAAATGGAGGTATATATAAGGGAGAAAATTTTAAAACCCACCAAAAAAAGTTCTTATGCTTTAGGTCCTGGAATTCCACATACAGTAATTTCAGAAGGAGCAGGTGGGGAAAACACAATAAAGATTGAGCCACCCCACAGAAATTACTCTTCCAGGAATTTCTGCAGAAGATGCAGGGAGTACTCCTTACTGGCAACACAATGGCTCAAAAAGGAAGGAGGAGATAAGTGAGAAAACCACTGAATTGGAGAAGATCAGTACTTCACTCTTCTCACCTTATGATTTGATAGGAGTAAAACCAGACACTTTCATCAGATGCAGCTTTGAAGTTGCAAAACCACAACCAAAGTTAAAGAGTAGCCCCAGCTGAATGGGAGAGAGAGGAGCAAGTGTGAAGCGAGTTTCCATTCAGATTTCATGCTCTTGCTGACTTCACTGAGCTCGAACTGACTCTGAGCAGCAAGATCACAACTATCAGTTTGTTCATGGCCTGCATGCACAGGCTGCAGCCACAAGAAATAGTCACTTTCATGGTGCGGGATGATAAGAAAAGCATGAAAATACCTTCAGTAAGCAACTCAGTTTATCATGTGCTCAGTACTGTTGTCCATGGATGAGCACACTGAACATTGGTCTAAACGATGTCAAAAAAGAAAAGTTGCATCAGAATTAAATAACCAGTGATTCTCTAAGATTGATAATAATTGTAATAGATTCAACAACAACTGGCACTATTTCTATTGGCATAAACTGTGCCCAAAATGCCAACTTTATGTCCTAGTGATCAAGTCTCAGAAATGGAAATGGAGGACGGCCAAAATCCACACTTTCTAAGAGGGTTTATATCTTGATAGTTGTCCTCAAGATCTAAGAGTTGTACCAGGACACCAAAGAAGTAATGGCCATATTGCACTGTCATAGGCCACCAGGTCTCTGCTTCAGCAAGAATCCATAAAAGCAGATCTTGTCTGACAGAGCAGAGATGATAAAAGCTGACTGCTCTCTTGGATATATGTTTGTTACTGGCAGAAGGTGGCAAGATGTATTTTACCTAAGACAGAAGCAAAATCTACCTTCCTTTAAAAAAAAAAATAACAAATAAGACACCATTACAGAGATCTACTGAAGTTGTATATCAGTTTCCATAAAACTAGTTAACTTAATGATCAAACTTCCTTTTAAAATAAAATCTAAATGCATTTTTGAAGATTTAAACATTCATGAGAAGTTTAGAGACTGTTTCGAACTGCCTAATATTTGTCAAATTTATTCTTTGAAAATACTGAAGACATTGAAATGTGAAATAGATGCAAAGGCCTCTAAAATTATCAGCTTTTATCACTCCAAAATAACAGGCACATTGATTCCTTAAAAATGTGTTAAATTTAATGTCAGATTTGTTCCTGAACCTGTTGAGTTTCCAATATATGCTCTGATCATGGGCTTGACTATGTCTTCCCACCCCTCTTAGAACATTAATCACTTCTGTTTTCTTACACCTAATATGGACGTTAGCAGAAAGCCTTCTAATCCTTTTGCACTTAGAACCGAGGTGATCTGTAGGTTGTAACAAAAGAAAACAACACACATTAACATATATCTATTTATAAATACATGTAAAATGCATGCTCCACTTAGCAATAGGAAAGAAACGCACCCACCTCAGGTGAATCCTCTTAAAATCTGAAGGACTATGTTAGGCTTTCCCTTCTTTTCAACCCCACCTTCATACACAACCCAAACTCCTATAGACTTCATTAGGAGATTTCCATATGCAAGCACGCGAGCAAGGGGGACCCTAGGGCTTGATAACCAGCCGTGGATGGAACCTTTAACTTCGCAACAAGCAAACAATGGACTAGTTGCACAATAAGTGTGTGCCAAACCCTTCCATATTGGCTGCAAAAAATAATTTAAAAACCTTTCATCTGCAGCCACTGTAAGATTATTTTGGGGGTGAGACCAAAAAATCTCATCACTGAGGAAAACTGGACTCTAGGTACAGAATTGAAAAAAAAAATTAAGGATCTGCTTCATTACACAAACCAGCGAAAGGGTGAGGTCATGCCTCTGCCGGGCCACAGTTCATGCGACACTACAATTTTCCAGAGATACAATTTCATCGCCATTCTAACTAATTTGCAGTTACTTTTGATACATAGAAAAGGAAAAGATACAATAGATCAACCCGTGCCCCACCTTTCTCCCCCCGGCCCCCTCCCCCTTTAGAGCCAGGGACAGGAATTGTTTCGGAGCCCCACAGCGCCACCAGCACAGAGCAATGCAAAACAAAAAAGATCTCCCACCGGGTGAAAAAAAAAAAAAAAAAAAAAAAAAAAAAAAGAAAGCGCCTAGAAAAATGCCAAAAATTACAAAATGTCTCCCAAATGTACCTTCTTGGAAGAAAAAAATCAAAGAAAACACTCAACCCCCTCCCCCTCTCCCCCCCCCCAAGAAAAACCAAACAACCCAACACCAAGGCATCTAAGTGAAGTGTGGGGAAATAAGAACCTTTATATAACTAATGCTTTAAGCTAATTACCACAAGAGCTGGAATTTGTAAAGAAAAAGGTCAGTGTTTATTAAGAGACATAACTTCATATAAACCCTCTTATGTCCATCTCCACCTTCACCATACCAAGGGCAGTTTTCCCCCTTACTTTAGACCAAAGTAATCCATCAAGAGCCATCACAAATGGCATTGTAAACTCTTTTAGCCACCATCAGACCATAAAGCAGCAATATAATACGCCTCTTTATACAGGAGAGCTGCATTATATTTATATAGACAGTCACATATTTGGTCCTGGATCCATTTATTACTCGGTAAAGAATTCCCCCCTGCCCCCCCGCCCCAACAAAAAGCCAGAACCAGAAAAAAACCCCAAGTCCATCTGGAAAATATTTGAGTTCTTATACTCCTAAATTTAAGTTAAATTGCTTTTGATCTTCGCTTGTATAAAATTTTAAAGAGGAAACAAAACTGACTTCAGTAATTGTCGCTATTAAGGAGACACCGTTGGGTGGGATACACATGAAATCAAAGCTATGAAAAATACAAAACTACGTTTTGTTCATCAACACAACGAAAATCCTCCACAGCACTAATATACGCCAAAAACCCGCAGAAACGAGTATTTTTGGTTAAAACCACAAACTTACCTTCGAAGAAGGAAGCCCTTGCAAAAGGGCTGTAACAATATGGACTGCATACTCGCTCTCCTACAACCAGCCACCTCCATGCTGCAAAGGGCTTCCCGAACATCCTTAAAATATTTCGCAAATGCAGAAAGTGAGACTTTTTCTTTTTTTTTTTTTTTTTTTTCCTCCTTCTCTCTCTTCTTTCCTCCCCCTCCCCGTCACCCCGCCAGGATCGCCGGGCGAGGAAGGAGGCGGCTTCCCGAGGGTCGGCGGGCGATGTCGGCGGGCGGCCGCAGCCGGGGCGGGGGACCCGGTGCCGCCGGGGTCACAACTTTGCCGGGGCCGGCGTTGGCTCGATGGGCTCCGCGGGCAGCGGCGCCCCCGCCCGCCCCCCCGCTCCCCCCGCCGCCGCCGCCTGGAAAAATGCAGTGTGCCATTTTACACCCGCCTCTGGAGCACACAGGACCAAAGTCTAGCGCTGGTTTTCGGTGACACTGCAAAACTACGGCTCGCCCCGCGCAACCCCACGCCTCATCCTCCCCTCGGAGAGAGCAGCCGCCTCTTGAGAATTAATAAAGAAAGACAGCTGGAAAAAATAATTCCGAGACTTCGCCGTTTTCCCTCCGTCCCTCCCCCCGCCCCCGCCCCCACTCCGAACCCCGCAGCAAGTTTGTGCCGCCCGGCGCATCCCTCGGCCTCCCCCCGCGGCACCCCCGCACCCCCGCCCCGCCGGGCTCCGGCAGCCTCGCAGCATCCGAAAGAGCCAGTCATGCCTGAAACAAAATCCATGATTCCTGGAAAGTGGAGAGGCTTGAATCCCAACAAATACTCAATTTACTTACAATTATAAATACCTACCTTATGAAAGAACTAAATTAACACTAAATTCAACAGATACATCCGTTACGGCAGGAATAGTTTTTCCATAAATACTGTTTTAAAAACCCCTCCTTATACTGACTGACAGAATTCTACCATGCTGCCCACAAACAAAATGGCTGTGGCACCGAGTTTTTTGGTTCCTCCCACTGTGCCTCCCCCTGGCCTCCAGGAAGTGGTAGAAATCCAAAATAAAATCCGCACGAAAAGTACAATACATCAGCCAAACTCGGCACGGCACCACCAGTCAGCATCGGGAGGGAAGCACATTCACCAACATTGTAGTTTCTCGAGGATTTTTATTGTTTTTAAAAGGGCATCAATCACTGGGAATTTACATCACTGTGTAATTTGAACTTCCTGCTTTACATATTTATAAGGTCTTTCACCTATCTTGGCAGGCTTTCAAATTAAGTGGGTTGGGAAATTTGATGCTGTGGCTCTAGTTTGTGAGCTGAGTCAGGTAGTGCCTGCTGGAGCTGGGCTCTGAAAAGACGGGCAAATTCTAACACCTTCGCTGTTCAGTGCAAGATAACTTCAGCACAGAGAGGCCCCTGGAAAGAGGATTCTCAACGGAAACTGAAATTTAGTCCTCTTGCACATAAATACACGCTTTGTAGTATTTATAATTTTGCATTTGTGGTTCACAGCAGTCTGCTTGAATCATGATCTCTGTGGAAATAACCTTGGATTTTCTGTTATTATGACCCCCGTTTAGTGTTGCAGCCCTTTTACTTTTGTGACATTCACCTTAAAATAAAAATAAACAGGAAAATATAGCATATTTCTATTAGGGATTATGATAAAAATGTCACTATGTGGTCCTCTGTCTGAGCCACCAATCTTGCCAGGCAGTAGCACAGCTCCTTTTGCATGCTGCCTCGTGGGCTCCGTAGGGCCTGACTCATTTCCCGTGAGAATCCTTTTCCTGCCTTTAGGAGGAGTTACAATGGAGACAGGCTGTCAGACCTGCCGAGCCTGATCCAGCCCTATATTAAAAGACTTGAATTAATATTCTCACCTACTGCTATTCTAAACGTTTTTTCAGAGGCATTGAAAAAACAGTGGATTTGGTGATGTTTTTCCTGAAGTGCCTCATATTTCTAAAAAAAAAAAATCTGCAAAAAACTTGGAGCAAATTTTGCCATTGTTATAATTTGTTTGTATGATCATGTTATCTAGCAGCCTTAATCGCGAGCTGTGATTATAATGTTATATTGTATAGGAATATAGGGCAAAAAGATAATTCCTGCCCTGAAGAGCTCAAAAGTATAAGACAAAAGACAGCAGATGGCTATGGGCAGATGAGGGAAACAATGAGACTGTATTGATCAGCAGGAAAGGCACAGTTTGCAACACACCATCAGTCGAACTCTTGTTTCTGTGTATACTTCATGGCAAAGAAGACAAAAGGTGGGATTTGCTGAAGAAAATTAATCAGGTTTTGTGGTTGTTGAAAGAAAACTCCAGCAAGAAGGACAGCATGGAAGAAAGCACAAAGATGTTTGAAAAAGCAGCAGGTGAACTACAGAAACCTAATCAAATTGGCATTAATCTTTGTATAATGACAGAAAATAGATAAGGGGGAAGTAGGCTATTGAAAGCATTGAAAATACAGATGCAAAACTTACGTTTGAGACAGAAAAGGCAATGAAAGGATCCAAAAGGCATGGTGGAAAAATCATAAACCAGGCCTGCTAGCAGTAAACAATCCCTAGGAAAAATATGGGCCTGAAGAGATGTAGCACACTCTTTTATAGGAACAAAAGTGTTGTTCTTAACCATGAGTTTGGGACTACGTGTTGTCTGTGCCTTCCTCCTAGTTTGCATTTAGTGAATTCTTAAGTCCTGCTCCTGGTGGTAATGTTTAGTATATGAACATCTGATTACTAAAGGTTCCCCTCAAAGCTGTTAATATGAATGGATAAGCACATAGGAAGGTTGGGGCCAAACTGACCTTGCATACTGGGAAGGTTCCTTCTTCCCAGTCACCTGTTTTTGGAGAAACCTTCATCTACCAGCAATGTCCCATAGATTATTGTATTCCTTACACTAGCACAGGTCTGACAGAGCCCTCAGGTACATGATGGAGGGGCAGACAGTGTGGGGTATGCCCAGCCCCCACCCTGGAGGAACGTCTGCTGAGATAAACGGAGTGCTCCATCTCCCAGCAGGACTCCCCTGGAAAGGGAGCTACTACACTTACGGCGAGAAGAAGACCAACCCAGAATCCTCTGGGAGACCCTATGCAGATCCTTTGTAGCCCATTGGCCCTTACCCTCTGGCACCCACCCCCTGTATCCCTATAAAGCCAGCCCCCTGCCCCTGCTGGGGCAGAGAGGTGCTTGTTCTTGGCTTCCCTTTGACTAACTAATAAAGCTGCCTCGTGCGGAACAGCTACACGAGCCTCTCGTCTCTCCCTGGTCCGGCCTGGAGGCTGCCCTGCAGAGCTGAGCTGAAATCACGAGCTGACAATCACTAAAGAGCTGACAGCTTCTGCAAGGGCCCTCCTAGGCAGCAGCTGAGGGAAGACACCGGGCCTCGGGAAGACGATCTCTTTTGGGACCATCTCTCTGGACCGGTCACAGCTTCCTTGGTCAGAGCTACTGACCCCACACCAGCTGCCATAGAAAGGGCTCTGGTGTAGGGCATAGCTACATCCAGGAGAGCAAATCATACTTGGGCGGTGAAGGGGAAGTATGGTCAGGGCTCAGAGCCCTCTCAGGACATCATTTACTATGTTGCTGTGGGTTTTTAAACACTTTTTCTTTATTTTCCGCATTTGCAGTAGTAGCAGACACATATTTTCAAACTCTTTGTACTTCTTTTGCACAAAATACCTTAGATAACTTTGCATTTATTACGAGGCTCTTAAGTATGTTGGCTAGTTGTGCTATAACTTGGGGTTAAACACTGCACAGTAAATAAGCTCAAATAAGTGAAGCCTTGGGAATGTCTGTGGAATTACTGTGGTGTGGCAAATGTGAGAGAATTTGGCTGGATTCCTTTGTTGCAGGCTAAACTAAACTGCAACTGTCCCAAATTTCCTTCAGATTTGAAGCCTACTAGTTCTGTAGATAAGCTGATGTATGGTAACAGTTTAAGCCAGAGTCATTTTCTCTCATGTTGGATCTCATAATCAGTTTTAACTCAAAACAGTGTATATCAAGTGCTAGATGTTAAGAATTGAGATAGGGATTGAAATACACATTTGCGACTGTTTTTTTTAAATCTGAATAAGTGTTCCAAGAAAAGTTGAACCATATGTTCTCAGGCTTTAAGAATAACCTTCACTTGACTTGATGTCAAATTTCCCCAAAATTCTTACAGTAGAGTAACTGAAAAAACACCATCATCCATTCTGCACTTTTTTAAAGCTTTGTTCAATGCTTGGTGTGAATGTTTGTGTTGAGATTTTGCTCAAAAACAGGGAAATAGAATATCTGTACAGGAGCAAAGAAAAAAACTAGCTACTTTTTAGGATTTAGGCTAACACACAAAAAAAGTGACTAAAATCTCATAGCACTTAAATAAAAGCTTCTTATTGAAATTAGAGAAACCACTTTCTACATTCTGCTTGCAGTATAATTGATTTTATTATTCTTTATCTTTCATTTGCATTAATCTTTATCTTGCCCATAAAGATTTAACTCTACCACCGTATTTTCCAAGTAGCTCTCGATCTCTACACTTGTAATAAACAAATTACACTGATCTTCTTTTGACAATATTTTCTTGATGTCTTTAGGAAGTGAATTTCCAGTCCTGTTAAGTCAGTAAATCATTAGGTAGATAGCAAGAGCTGGAGGATATAAAAGTGCTTCTGCAACTCGTATGTAAATGATCATTTGTTTTCTTTCATAAAAGTCACATTGAATGTTTTTTGGTTGAAAGATCACCAAATGCATAAATAGTTCGCATTTTTATTCAGTAGATAATGTTCACATAGCTGCATAACTGCTCTTGAAGAATCAAAATAGCTGATTTGCTGTAATTTGGAAAATTCATAAATTATAGCATAAGAATGGATTATTGATGCCTGACTGTATTATAAAGGAGGACACAGGCTCCCCTAGCTTAATTCTTGTTTGACCCAGGTCAGATTCTTTTTGAAAGCATGCAGTCCTGACTGAAAATGCATTGTAGTAAAAAAATCCACAAAATCTTTACTAAATTGCTACAGTGATTATTTGACTCACTTGAAATTTAACTTTAAATCACAAACTTTGTAACTTATTAAACCTCCTCTTTCCATTTCTCTGTCCAAGTCCTGGTTTTGTTTGAGTATATAAGACTCACAAAATGTTACTCTTTGTTAGGGATGTTATGTGATTTTAGTACTTCTCTAGTTGACCAGTAATCTTTGTGCTTAATATTCCATGCACATCAGAAATAAGCACAGTATGCCAACAGCAATTACCCTACTTGCCAATACTGAAGTAACTCCTTGTATTTTTTATGCATATCCCAAAATTTTATTTGCTTTCTTGCAGCATTACCATTACAGATAGCCCTGTTCAGCAAACCATCCCTTTAATTTCTGTATCCTTTGCAGTCGTCCCTTTTCAGTCATATCATCTCCCTGCTTCTCTCAATAGGAGTTTACATTGCTCTCAGGATTTAACTTTTTCCCCTGTGCGGATACATGGACTGCTCTACTTGGGCCCACCTTAATAAGCTGATCCAAGTTGCCTTTTACCAATAACCCATTCACTGCTGGTTTTCTCTCATTCAAACTCCTCAGCACTGTGAGCATCAGTAAGGATTCCTTTTCACGTTACTTTTACTTTAAGCAGTATTTTTGTTTGCTTCAGACACTGAAGTTGTACTGCTGACTTTGTTTCCTTGTGCTGACACCCCACTTTCTGTGGTGATCTGTTTACCCACTGCTTTTCCTATCCCATATTGTCCCCTCCTCCCCCCCCCCCCCCTTTTCCTTGCCCTAGCCCTCGCCACTCCCTCAGGTTCTCCCCATTGGTTCCTGTACCCCAACTCCGCCCATGTACCGCCCCTGCGACCTGACAAAACCCCCCTGTGTCCGAATCACGAGGTCTCTCTGCCTCTGGGGATCACTGCCACAAGGTGTAGGATTAAAGATCCTCTAAAACCTTCGTGGAGAGACCCTTCTCGCCTCCTTCGCCATCACTGGTTGTAACGCCGATAGCTGCCGGAGCAAAACTGCGAGGCTGTCTGAAATGGACTGCGGGAGGACAGAATGGCTGCCCTGCCCTAAGCAGCTCCACTGAGCTAAACTAAACCTAGCATTACAACAACCTTCAAATTCTTTATGACTAGAACAAGGCAATTTAAAGTCCAGTGTTGTCACATGTTGATATGTCATTCATTCTTCTCACATCACAAGTCCTGCCAGTGACAGTTCTGATGGTTTTAGGATCATGTTTGTTGGGAAAAGCTTTGGAAAAAGAATTAAGTCAATTTAAGTGTAAAAGCAATCTGTTACAAAAATGTGTGTAGGTCTTCTGAAAAGAAAATCCAGAAATAAACCTCCAAAACAAAAGTTGGTGTTGGCTGCCAAGGTATGCCACACATCTCAGAGGATAGCTTTTCTCCCCTTCCTGTTTTTTCTGTTGTATCTTTGTATGATGGCCTGAAAGTACCTAATCAGATCCCCTGCATGGACTGGTCAGGTCATAACCTACATCTTTTTATGAATTAACAATCTTCTTTGGTTTTGGAATGTATCTTCTGTTGAATTGTTGTAGGACTCAAAATATGCTGTCCTTTCAGAATTAAATCTCTGTCCATATGACAAGTTCAATATGGTCATATTAAAAAAAACTTTAGCCACACCATGTTGGCACAGATGCACTTTGAAAAATTCTTCTCTTTTAGCTGTCTGTGTTTAATTGGTTGAAGCTGGTGGGGAAATACTGGATGTGATTTCAGAATAAAGTCAGAAAAAAAATCTAGTAAAAAAGAAAAGCCCACTGTGAAACCTTTCTTTTAACTTATTCAACTACTTGATTGGTATTGTTCTGTGTACTCTTCCTGTTATGTGCTGGTATTTGAAACAGTCACACCAGCTTTGGTTCAGATCTTGGAATTTTATGTGGAAAGTTATTCTGTGCTTTTTAACCCAAGCACTGGATCCTCATCCAGTGTTAAAATTGATCCTGAATAAATACTCACTGCTATGTTTGCAAGCACAAGTAACTGTTTAGAGCATCTTTTTCACTTGCTTTCAGTACTGTTCTGTGCCCACAGTGGCTCTTGTGAGAGCATTGTTCCCAGACTGCAGGATAGACTTGTTGCTACTGTGGGATTGTTTAAGGTGTGCTGTGCCAAAACATGGGAATGTGCAATTGGTGCTTCTACTTTACTAGTACACTCTATTTATTTTTCATACTTTCACCTTCTGATAATTAAGGGGGTCTCATGGATTGTATTAGATGAGCTACTATGGGAGACAATTTCCCCATATGATTTATTATACCTAGGAGATTTCTGCTGAAATGCCACAGATTCAGATAAGGTGAATAATGGCTGCAGTCCATCTGTGTTCCACTGACTTGCCTGTTGACTAGTTTATGTGTTCAGCAGATTTTATCTGTCTTTTTCTGAATTCACATTTGTCATTTAGAATAAAGGGCCACTGTTGAAAACATCTCAGAGCTGTTCAGAGTCACCCTTGGTGTTCACTTTTACTGCTGCTGCAAACAAATGTACCATCTGTGTGGCAAAGGCAGCACTGTCACAATTCAGTTTTCTTTTCTGAAATGTTCTGATGCTGGTGACACAGTGAATGGAAGCCAGTTTAGTCAGCAAAAGCTTGATGAGCATAGGAAAGAGGATATAAAGGGGAATTTAAGAAAAGCCTATATTTGCACACAAATTTGGGGATATGTAGGTCTGAGATGTCTGAACCAAAGTCCTTTACAATTCCAGATTCAGCAAGACTATGAACTGCAGTCACAAAAACTTTAATTTCTCCTCCTAGGTTTTTAATAAGTTTAGCCTTCTTATATATAATTTTGTTTCAGTTTGCGCAGCTTTCACTGAGGAGCTAAACTCAGGCAACATAAAATCTGGTCATCAAGCTCAAGGCATTAATTGGTCCTCTCATCTGAAATTCCAGGATGCAAATGATAAGACATTAATTATTTTAAGATATTAGAATACAGTGGCTGTTTTTTCATGCCATTATTAATTGCTGTTGGAATGCAAAGTGGTTCAAATACATTCTCTGCTATTATTACAGCATCCATCATGTTCTCAAATATGAAATTGCCTATTTGACAGGTCTGCTCTTCTGCATTATTATTATCAGCTGTAATATTTCAAACCACTCAAGGACAAATACAATACTCGTGACCTATTTTTTACCTAATTATTTTAAAATTCTTTCTTGTATCCTAATTTTGCTGATCAAATATTCTTTGCTTTTTAAGATCTTTGTTGATCCTCAAGAGATTCTGCCTTACAGTATATCTTTATTGGCAGTTTCCCTATTTTTAAGTCTAAACAATGTGTTTACGATTAGTCTTTTTATTAATGTTAGAAAAAGCTCTGAAGACTAAGCTGACCAAACTTAATTCTCTTGTTGATTAGAAATGCAATCAATCAGCAAGAGAAAGTACCCATTAGTGAAGGTGCCATGCTGCCTTTTCATGTAGAGTCTTGTATATCTCATGTTACACTGGCCATGGTTTTGCCCTCCCTACATGTGCTGCAGAGGCAGCAATAACCTTCATTCCCCTGCTGCTCATGTACTCTAAGCAATGTGCTCCTTGCCCTGCTCCTTTTACTTGCAGGGATCAATGGCAGCAGCATCTCTTAGCAAGGGTCTAGAAGAGCCTTTCTCTTCTGCCTATAAAAATTCTCTCTAATTTCCTCAAAGAAAAAATATCAGACCAAAAGGAAATATCCGACAAGCTAGATCTAGAACATGTACTGCCAGTTGGATCACAGCACCTTATTTACACAGTAAATTTCCATGAAGCATTGCCAGAGCCCTTTTGGTCTGAGCGAAGATGGAGAATACACACAGCATCCAAGGCTAAGGCTGCCACACAAAAATCTTAATGCTAATGTTTCCCAGTGGTTTGTAAATGACACATCTGCAAGTGGTGAGCTACACTTGTAACAGACATCATTAAACCCTACAGAAATGTGCTTTGCAGTATGGTATGAGATAAAAAAAGCCTTTTGTTTTGCCTTAACCACAGAGGCCAACTTTAAAAAGTTGTGCTATCTGTCCAGAAATGAGGGAAAGGGGAATTTAACAGTTTATAAATACTTCCTTTATTGTCATAGCTGTTTATTTCATCTCAGGTTCCGCTTAATTTTTAAAACTAGCATGGAATTTCTTTTGTGGTAACAGGACTTTTGCTTTTATCTTATAAACAGTCATTAAAATTCCTCCCAATTTTTTTCCCCTAAAATTATTTAGCTTATATTTGGGTACTTTCTGAGAATCAAAATGTGTATTTTTAAGAATGCATATTTTCTGAAAACAGAGTCTAATTAGTTGTGATGGAAGACTATTGAAACCGGGAAGAGCAGTTCAGTTTGAAAATTTCTGCATTAGTCTCAGTCATTAATAGTTTCAAAGTTATTTGCAGCTGTGTTTAGTTCTTGGTGACTGGTTTTTTTTAAGGGAAGCGAATGACAAGATGCTGACTGTCAGCAAAAGGTGCCCATTCTGGTACACATTAATTAGGAACCGAAGCTTCTTGTTTTCAAAACATTCCTATTTTTGTCATTTGCAGTGTGTAGGTCACTGCAAATGAATCTTTGATCAATGAGACCTGAGCTACACTGAAATACAGACCATGGGAAGGTCATGCACCTGACTGCTTTTGCTTTGGCCAGGCAGAACCTGTAAGAGTGTACCTGCAGTGTCTCTTCAGTGTCTGAAGGCCCAGCAAGCCCCACCAATGAGGAACTGTCCAGTTACTCAGCATTCTCCCCAAGCCAACATTAGGCAATATCTGTGCTTCACTGTTCAATGTACATCTGGGCTATGACACACTCCCAGATTTTTATTTCTGCTCCTTGACAGATCTGTCTGTCCTGACCTGATATGAGTCAGCAGTGCACTACTGCAGCAAGCAAAGCAAATTGCATCCTGGGCCTCACAGCAGGGATGGAATTGGCAGAGATAGAAGAGATGTGATCATCCCGTTCTACACAGCACTTATTGGGCCACACCTGGAGTACAGTGTCCAATTCTGGTCACCACAGTTGAAGAAACACATGGACAGACTGGAGAAGGTTCAAAGGAGGGTCACAAATGTGATCAAAGAGCTGGAGAGACTGTCCTTTGAGGAAAGAGGAGTTGTGATTTTTTTCTCCCTGGAGAAGAGAAGGCTCAGGGGCACCTCATCACAGTATTCCAGTATTTAAAGAGTGGCTACAAAGAGGATGGATGTTCTCACTTCACAAGAAACCACATGGAGAAGACAAGGGGCTATAGGAAGAAGTTGTACCAGGAGAGGTTTCATTGTGATAGAAGAAAGAAATTTTTTACTGTGAGATCAAACATTCACTGGAACAACACCTCCAGGTGGTAGAGTCCCCATCACTTTTCAAGATGTAGAGTCCCTGTCACTGGAGGTTTTCAAGATGTGATTGGACAGGATGCTAGATAATCTGACCGAGGTTCCCTTTCCCATGGAAGGTTGGACCAGATGATCTTCTGATGACTCTTCCGACCTGGGTTAGTCTGTGATTTTATGGCATGCTCCACTGCTGTACTTTATACTAGGGACTCCTTTCCTTCCTGGCTTCAGTTATTGCCATAAACCACACCTATCTTGCTCTTCAAACTAGTTCATCCACTGGTTTTTAATCCTGAATTACTTTTACTGTGATCCTGTTCCTGACTCTACCCTAGCAAAGTTTCTTTAAGCTTGCGTGCTTCAGTGTGCTCAGTGCACATGCAGAGCACTGATTACATCTCTCCAGTCCTCACTCAGACAAGTGTCATATTTATTTATCTCAGAAATCTCCCAAACCTTTTCCCATGCCAAAGGTACCCAGGGTCTATGGTACCTTTTCCTCCAGATGATAGAGATGTCCCTTATCTCTCCAAGAGTGCCTCACATCCTTCTGTTGCCAGCCAGACTCTCTTTGTGTTCTTAGTACCTCTCAGGGCTACTGTGTGCCCTGCATGCTCTTGTATGAAGCATTGCTATTCTTTTCATCTTTTGCATGGCTCTTTATTTTACTTTTCCTGTCATGACCTTCACTGCTCTTTTTGTCCCTGCTCTGCAGGCATTGCATGTCTTCTGTTCTTTCCCCATAAGAGTTTTCTGTTTCTTACCTTTGCAACACTCTGCCTGTACTATTTTGTCTTTCTCTTCTCTAGAACAGATAAGACTTACAGCCTTCTCAAATTTTAAAACTGTATTTGGCAGATCAGCAGACTTAAAGTGTGGGATAATGTTATGTTCAGAGCTTCAAGTTACAGAGAGGGAAATAAATACTAGTGTCCTATTTCAGTTGAACTCTGAAGAATTCTCATTTGTTCTTGACTACAGAGATTACCACTCCTGAATGGTAACTAATGATGTTCTCTAAAATGGCAACATATTTTTGGGTCAGTCTTGATCCCAACTCTTTCTTTGTATAATGCAAGAGTAGGAGGAAGAATAGCAGATGTGACTGCTGCCTAAGAAATCCTTGAAATTAATACATACAAAATACGACCATGTTTTTCCAGGCCCTGAATATGTCGGAGCATGCCCATAGGTATTGCACTCTCGTGATCCCTAGATGGCAACATGACATAATAGCAACCTCTAGGGAACAGCTCAAGCAGCCCTGAAGCTGCTTTAACCACTCCTTTGGCTGACCTGGGCCTTAGTAGTCATATCCCCCCTTCAGCTTGACTCTTGCTCTGAGAGCAGCTTAGAAAGAAATTCATTTTAATATCTTTCATTTGAAACTTGTATTATTTTACATGCTGTAGGTTTCATATGAGCCTGTTATTTAAAAGGCCAAGTCTTATAACTCTTTAAGTGCCAATTTTTCATAGCTGCATGAAAACTTGAAGAAAAATTTATTTACCTAAGGGACAGATTTTTCCTTGTGTCTACAAGGCTTTATGACAAGGAAAAACGAACTCTAGTATAAGTCTTATAAAGCTTTCTGTGCAACTCAAATCAAAAGGTGAGAAATAATGTTGGCAATCTAAGGAAGGGACCAAGAGCAGCAGCTTATAAAATATGAAGACAAAAAATCAAAATTCAAAAAATGGGATTGAAAAATATCCCTGAACATTCATACCATGCTGTATTGCTGTTCATTCTGCTTCAGAATCTTTGAATCAACATCCCTGGGAAAAATAAGCTAAAATTCCTTCCATGTCTCTAGACATGTACAAATGTACAAAACAATCTCAAGTATCTATTTGGAGAATCTTTGCCAAAACATATCTCAGTAACCTTTGCACTCAACCCAATGATACTTTTAAAACAACAAGTATGGCATTTTGTAGGGTTTAGACTGTTTTGTTCCCTAATAACATTAGGGAACATTTAAAGTCATTATTTTGTTCTACATGTGGTTTCACATTGCCAATGACTGGCTCTACTGTAGTATCTGGTACAAAGTCGTTTTAGTATCTGGTAAAAAATTTTGAAAATAGTATCTACTTTACTGTGAATATATTGTGCTACCTTAACCCAAAACCACAAAGAAACCTGTCATTGCTGAGTATGTTTTCTAACCTGTAACACTGTATTTTCTGGCCCCAATGTATGCTGGTGTAATTAATAGGTTTCATGTGATAAAACTCCTTTGATAAAACTGTAAAAAAAATCCTAATTTTCTAGTCTTTATTGGCAGCCAAATGTATCAAAAGGACCTTGTGGCCCAAGAATAAGAACTCTGGCTTTAGGTTATGTCCCACGTTTTGTCACATTTCTTTTGTCCTATTCTAGGTTCATGCCCATCCATTCAGTGCTGGCTTGGCATCAATACCAACTACAGCTGCTGAAGTACAGTTTGATGCCTGGGATGGGTAGTGAGATAAAATGGCTGGAGCATTAGACCATGGTCTTATTTTATAAGGAGCTGGGATGCCTTCAATCCCCAAAAAATTATTTCTGACTCAGCTTGCAATGAAATCATATGCCAGAGATTTCATTCTGTGATTGACTGGTGAAACACTCTCTTCCAAGTTAATTTATGTATTCTTTTGAAATACATCATCATAACTGTTGATTTACTGAGGATGCTAGGACTGCTGCAGCCCATGTCCTGTGCCAATATTGCCTGGTGCAATGTGTGTGAAGTACATGTAGTGATCATGGGTAACAGCTTTGAAACTTCCTTTCTTATCCCTCTTTCCACTGGTTGCTTTAATCAATCCCTGCACCAAAATATTGGCCACTGAGTTGTAACTGGACTGGAGCTTTCTCAACCTCTCAAATTGTAATGTGAGCCCTGATGTCCACCCTCCTGTACCTAGCAGCATATAATAGCATTATTTCAAATGTGAATGACAAAGAAAACTTTCATACTTAGAGCTGTGCAGTTATATGGAAGCAGATGGTGGCATCAGGTGCATACTACAGTTACTTGACTTGAAAACAAAATGTTAAAAACAGTGAAGTACCTTCTGTGTGTTTGCCACATGGGGTATCTGGGCTAATGCCAGAACACCCACATGCAGACTGGTGACTTCTGTGTGGTAGAGGGAAGTACTGTGAGAATCAGCAGTAAGGCTTTAGCATCTACTGTTGGCCAACAAGTTACATGAGTTGATGCATATAGAGATACAGCAATTTTTGTTCAGTCATGAAGAAATAATGATGACGAAGCTGGGCTCAAAAATATCAGGTAGTTTCACCAACATTTATACCTCTACATTCTTGTTGTAAAGAATTAAAGTGAACTAAGAACTAAGCTCATATTGCTCGGAAGTACTTTATAAAACTGGTAATACTTTCATGCAAAGTACTTCACAAGCACTATGAACTCGCCACTGAGCTGAAGTCAATTATTTGACACAAGAGAGAGCTGAACTCCCACATGGTCGTCTTAGTTGCTTTTTATAAAGCTTTAGCACAGACCTTTATTTCAGGTAGACTTAAGACATTTGTCAGAGACGATAGTTATAAATGTTTCTGTCACTATGAAAAAAAAAGCAGGTTAGATGGGTTTGCTTGGTTTTAGTCTCATTTTCTTTTCTGAGCCAAAAGTCCTTCTCCCCACTGCTAACACATTTTTCTTTTTACTGGATATCTTCTGATCAATCACCATTTAACCCACTCACACTTCACTGAGTTTCCTCATTTATCAAACAACACACCAAATGGAGTTGGGAGACTATTGAGCCAGCATAAAACCAAATGGACTTTATTACTACAGTATTAATCACCGTAACATCTTGGAAAGGAAGGAAGAAAAGATTGAACATATGTAAGTTTCATAGCAAGAAGTCTCCTGGAGTAAAATATAAAATGAAAGGAGAATCTGATGCTTTAAAAAGCATGTGACTAAGGAGTTAGCTTCTGTAGTGAAGTATTACTAGTCAAAGGGCTGGAAATGTTAGGAGTATTCTTTTATATGAGCCTTAAAACTGATATTAAAAATGCTAATCCTTTTGGGAAGTTTCAGATAAGATTAAATATTATCAAAAAACATGAATGTTTTAGTTTTATTATAATATTTTATTATTGTTATTTTAATATTATAATAATTATTATTTTTTATTTGGTTTTATTATTAGTTTTTATTATTATTTTAGTATTTATTATTTTTGATTTGTGACTTTGCTTATAAGCTCCACCTTTCTAACACTTCAGGTTAATAATGCTGGATGGTTGATTAACATTTTTATTCTGTATAGCTACATTAGAAGACTTTAGGTAGAGTTCTTTGCATAAGTATAGTATTAAATCCTAGAAATACATAAATTACATATTTATGTAATTCATGAAAGATTAATTATATTTAAACTAAAAGTACTTCATTAATTTTACATAGCATGATAATTGTTTACAATTTCCATATATTAAGTCAATACATTTTTCAGCTCAAGCTCTTTGCACAAGTTCAATTAATAAGTAGGAAAATCGAGGTCCTCCAGATGCAATTGGCATAATCCCATTTATGCCTATTTTCTCATTGATACATGGATTTTATTGGTACACTTGGATGTAAAATTGCTAAGAATATACTTTTTTATCTAATGATACCATTTAAGAGGAAGATTCTTTAATAACATTCAGAAGTAAAGAGCAATTTGTCAGCTCCTTTGCAGTCACACAGACCAGTACCAACATGAAAGGTCTCATTAATTTCAGATAAACTTGTCAAGAAGATCAAAGTCATATTAGTAGTTTTAATGCAGTGTGCAAGGGTACACTTTAGTAATGAAGTATCATTACTAGATGGCTACAGGTAAATGCAAGATTATTCTTAAGTTTTCTTTTATGTCTGTGCATACAGAGGCCTTCTTGAAGCTGACTTATATTTGGGCAGCATCTGACAAATACTTCAAATCATCAATTCATCATTCTGCACGTGGTTTGCTAAATGAGCAATGGCATTTGATACTTCTGAATTTCAGAAATGTCTTATTTTAGCAAAACTTCCTTTCCATTCAGAGCAAGGCAATGATGTTTTCTTCTGAATTTTAGTTTTCTTTGCTAACTATTCTCTGCTGATTTTTATTTCAATAATCCAATAGATTTTAACATTATTTACTTAATATTAAGAGTTATTTCTCTTTGAAGAACTAACTACAACAACATCAAATTTTTTTCAGGAAAGGGAAGAGGAATTATAGTAACTTAGAACCCATTTTTATATATATGCAATTGCACTTTATTGTCCCAGTGTGCACTTACAGAAATGATGGTGACTTCTCTCCAGGTATACTGTATTTATCCATCTTGAATCTGTAATAGTTTCTGCCAATAGTTTTCCCAAGATGGAGGTCAGACTTAGGAGCTTAGAGTTCCCAGCACCATATTGGGACACCTTGTGAAGGGATTATGTTTCTCACATTCAGTTTCCATGGTACTGAGATTTTTGAACGATCAGGTCTAGTATGGTCACATTTTGGAGCAGGGACTTGGAATTTGGCAGCAGAACCTCTCTGATATTAGTGTTGCAAATTTGCCGTTTTTAGGACTGCCATCAAATTTTGGCCAAGTCTGGGAAAAACAATTCCTATATGTTCTGTAAATACTAATAGATTTTCCATAACTATAAGCCATCCAATGTTATTGTTTTGACTTCTATATGGCAATTGTGTATGGCATATAATTTTTAGAAATATTGTATCTATATGTAGCATTCTCCATTACATGCTCCTATATGTTAATTAGACTCTTACTCTGCTGTGCCTTGTAGGAAGTGGGGTCATTGGATCCCTACAGCTGTTTCTCTATCCCTGCCTCCCTGCTGGCTTAGCAAAGAGGACTCCAGAGCTCAGCAGAATGCCCAGCATTTATTTCATGGTACTGAAAGTTACTGTGGTGCTAGAACTGAGACTGTGGGTAATGTCTGAGGCTTTCCTTGTTAAAACACTATCAAGTGGAGAACTTGCAGGTGCAGACTGACTGGGGTACAGGTCTGCTGGGCAGCTGCATATTAAAGAAGACAAAGAGAATGTGGTTAGCAGGAAAAACCAAAAGCTGAATGTCAAAGGAAGAAGGAGAAACCCCTCTGAGCTTGAAGTTAATCCATAATTCTTGGAGTCAATGTGTGTATCTGCCATCATCAAATAGCTTTGAAATCAATGAAAAGGTATGTGACTTCACTTCTGATTTCTCTGTGTAGAAGAGAGCAACAAGCTGCTGGGCAGTTTCCTCGAGCTGTCAATCTGAATGGTCCAGTATTGTTCAGATCCTATGTGGGTATAGCTGTATTTACACTTGATGACATTTCTGGAGAGGCAGGGCAGAGAAAGTAGTACATGTTTATCTGTCTCTTTTTTTTTTTCTTTAAATGTTTGAGAAATTATATTCATGTTAAAGCAAAATAAAATCCGACACACAAAGCCCAGTTTTAGAGACATATTAAAGTTGCAAGTTTCTTGTTTGAGAAAGTGTTGTGTGTGCAACCTTCATTTGGAGAACTGCAAATAGGAGGTCACTTTGCATTTTTTCTACATGATCCCTTCAGTGCATGAAACTTGGTCCTTGTGGAATGAATTAGTCTCTGATATTCCCAGATAATTTCTTTTCAGAATATGTAAACTGAATGTGCAGTAAATGAAGCAGAAATGTGCCTCAGAAAAAGAAAAGGTTCAGGCAGCTGCACAGCCCCCCAGTAGGACTGATCTTCCTATATGATCCTGGCCCAGTTACTATAGTAAAAGCTGGAAAAGTGGTGGAAGGTCACAAGTGAATTTGGAAATGTCACAAGTGAAGTCAGTGGGAACCCAGAACACACAAACTTGCTAACACTGGAAAAAAATCAAAGCTCACCTTGGGCTTTCAAAATAGGTTGACATTACTGACTTTGCTCTCTTTACACTTGTGTATAAAATTACACCATCACCTCATCTATCATACAAAGTGTCTCTGAAAATGCATGAATTAGTATTTTTAATGTACTCACAGAGTTGACTTGCATTGTCAAGAAAGAGGAAAAAACCATCAGTGATAATCCATTTCCAAAGCATTGTTTGCAAGTTGTGTAATGTATATCAATGATTTGAACGAAGTTATCAATAGCAATTGGTTTAGGGATTCCCATTGTGTAAAGAAAAGATGTTTCAGGTATGTGATGACATACAAATTTTTCCATGAGACCTTATGACATGTGAAGTGCAAAGAAGCTGGAATTAAAGTTGTAAGTGCAAATTTAGTTATGGCCGTTTCCTAACCTGCAAGTACTTGACCACAAAACAACAAGTATTTAAATACAGCATGTCCAAGTTCAGTGCTTATAATCCAGCCTAGTAATCTTTCCAGCGCTATGCTCCTTGTTGTATTAAATATGAAATTTGAATACCTAGTCCACGTGTTTTTACAAGCTGCTCAGCAACCACCTTTTTAAAGTGAGTCATCACATTCATCTCTTTGCCTGGCTGCATGATTTATATCTTAGTAAAGATAGAGTATAATGAAGAGTGAATGGATTGTAATAAACATGCAGTTGCAAAGATTACATATTTTTGCATCTTAAAATCATTAGTTATGATTATTTGCTCTTGTTTTACCCAATTTATTGTGCAAATGTTACTCTGTTTATTGTGGACATTACGACAGGGACAGGGTTTCTGTTTATTCAGGGATGATTTCTCTCTCGCTGGAGCTGAACACTCAGAATAGGAAAGGCATGCATGTCAAGGAGTGTTACTTAAATTTTCAGTTAATGAGTTTATTGCACTATAGTGTTGTACCTTAAGCTTGTTCTGTTGCTAGTTGCTAATCATTAGATATTAAGCAGATAATACAATAATTAGACTCCTCCATACTCATCATGGAGAGCTTTGTGGCTCTTGGTGCTGCACAGACACTGGAACAATGTGGTCTCTTCAAGCAAATTACACAAACAGACTCTGTGGGTCTCTGGCCAGGAGATTGGGGAAGGAAATTGCTGAAAGGCTGGGAGCTGCTCCTGTGACCATCACGTCCTCCATGCCCACAACCTGCCCCATCAGTGTTTCAAAACAGGTTATATATATAGATCTGGCACACAGAAAGAGGGAAAAGTGGATATAATCTGAATCCTGCTATGATTAGACTGTGTATATTTTTTTTACTTAGATATTCACTATTTCATTGTAGAAATAAGCAGCACAACTTAAGGATGCTCCACTTACTGTTCTTTCCAGGATCACTTCCCTTTCATGAGAAAAATGTTTTCACACAGATAGTGAATCATGTCTCATTCTGTTAATGTTCTCTGTATCTTAAATATGCTTTTGATTTGTATTATTTATGTTTATAGTCATGCTTTATTTATGATTTATGTCCATAGCAGTGTGCTTGTGTTATTTTTGTATAATAGCACAGATGATTTTGCACAGTGAGCTTGTAAAGATGGCATTCACTGTTACTGGGTCTTTTTTCTGTGAACGCATTTTTCATTACCAACATCACTGTATGAACATCACAACGTTCAACTAGAATAGAGTGTGTTTTATTTATGGCTTATATAGTATTTGAGTACCTTACAAATATTAATTAATGTTGCCATGTCTCAGTGAAGTAGCAGACATATTCATTTGACAGATGGGGAAACTGAGGCATGAAGAGCTTATGTGAATGACTTAAAGTCTCTTAGCAGATCTGAGACAGTGCAGGCCTTTAATACAGGATCACCTTTAATCTCTGCAGCAGCATGGCTGTTATTTTTACATGAGGACAATTATGGATTAGTGTTAGTGTATGTTCAGATATTAATCTTTACTGATCCATTTACCTACAAAACTATTTCAAGACAAATTAAAACACGTTTCTCCTTCAGGCAAAGCTGTCTGTTGCTTGTTATGTGGTAAAACTTAATCTAGATGTTTCAAAATAAATTGGTTTGTCAAGGCGCTGCTGTAATTGGTGTATCTGCAGCACGGTTTTCACTTACCAAAGGATGATTGAATCAGAGGAAAAAAATCCTTGAGGAAAAGTTGAAGAAGCATTATAAGTACTGATTTTGGAAAATTATCTATATCAATAATATCAATATATGTATTGTTTTTACTTTCCTATGAATTTTTTTTTTTTTTAAGTTGCTGTTTTGATACTTTTCTTAAAAGGAACAACACTTTTAAAATTTGGAAAATTAAGAGGATAAATTCCTGGACGGTGGTAGAATCACCTTAGTGGACTCTTTTATTCTTCTTTCGAAGAAATGGGAAATGTAACATGACATTAATTTCTCATAACACTGGAGGTCTGTCTCACAGATATTTGTGTTTGAGCTGGTCTACTAAACTCTTTTCATAGTTAACAGAGATAATCAGGCATTTCTAATGAACAATTTATCTGAACTGTTTTAAAGACCTATTTTGGGGCAAGATTAATTGCATTCTAGAAACCTCCATTTCTTTCCACTTGCTAGAAAGTCAAACAAGTTTAATTAGAGACTAATTCAAATGTAGACGTGTAAACTGGATGAGATAAATTACTGATTCTCTGTAATCTTATACAAGGTTACAGCTTGCCCATATTTTAAACTGGAAAACTGAAAAATATCCCCTACATACCAAAAACATTGATGGAATACTAGCTTAGAAAAGATGGCAAGAAATGGAAATTTGATCTGTTGTGTCCTCTGTACTAACTTCTGTAAAGTTAATCATACACAAATTTTAAAAGTATGGCAAATTTTTATATATACTGGAATATTAATTTGTCTTTCTTAGCTTTCATTTTAAACTTTCATTTTGTAACTTGAATAATTCTTTTTATGGAAGGTGTTCTATTTCAAACTATTAAACAGGTTTTAACTTAAAAATTGAGGAACTTTAAACTCTAAAATTAGGGAAAATCTTAAGTAATTTCTCATAAAAGCTTAATTCAACTTTTATATTTTCAGTTCATGCTACTTGAAGAGCTTTAAATAATGTTTTAACCACTTTTATATTTTTACTTTTATATTTAAAGGTGCTTTGCTGTAGCTGTGTTACAGATTTTAAGTGTATATTTGACTTGAAGCTTAAACAATATTAAAATTTAAAGAATCTGAGGACATTTCTTCAGCTGAAAAGGGATTTAGGAAGTGTTTATATGCGTTGAAATGAACCTGAGCAGCAACAGAATTTCAATGCAAATATGTTTATAATATATACTTTAATAGGAAGCTTCAAAGGCTAACAAGCAACTTAGCAAAATCTATTGGTATTCAAGACATAAGTTTTTCGAGAAAAATTAGTTCAAAAAATGCAGAAGAGGATCACGTTGGTGTTTCTGACATTACTATGAAAAGAATGCTGAACGTTTTTCTGAGAAAGAAAAAATGACTTAAAAGTGAAGGCAACATTAAGTGTTACCTTCCAAGTTCATTACTGAAACTGATGAATTAGTACAGAAATTGGCAGTAGTGATTTAAGGAAAACAAATTGTTAAAAAAATGAAAAGTCCTGCATGAATGGAAGAAACTGGATAAGTTGCAGCACCACCTAAAAAAGGGAAATTATGAAAATATGGATTAGCAGAGAGAAAGAAGTGTAGCAATCGTGTGTTCAGCAGGCAAGTTTAAAAAAGATCATATTTGGAAGTGAGTTTGATAAACCTAAGGAATTAGATCCACCTCAATTAATCTCAGAAAGACAAGAGAAAACTGCTGCATCTGCATTCCAGGTCTTTGGCATTCACAGGGCTGATTCATACAATAATTTCAACCTGAAGTTATTAAAAATATTTATAAAAATAGATAAGGATCCTTATCCACTTGCTGCAGGTGAAATCCATGATAGAGAGAGGTAAGAATTCAGCCAGGCTCTCATAGGTAATACTTTAGGTTTTGCCATGAAAGTACCTTATGTCACTATAATTTACAGCACCTCTAATGATCGTGCTGAGTTATGTCTGTGTTCAGTGGCTGCTTTATTTCTTTCCTCTCCAGCTGAATAGAAAGCCTTGTATTTCACTCATGTAAACCCTAAATTCATCCAGCCTTCAGGCAGGTTTCCTTCATATTCTTGGAAGAAAGGGTGCTTTTGAAGGAGGATGGGATGGGATATGATTCTTATGCTTGTCACTTTCTAAAGAAATCATACCTTTTTTTTTTTTTTTTTCCTTCTGGCTAATACAGTATCAAGAATCAGCCATGATAACTACCTCCCTTTGTTTTACAGTATATAGGTGGAAACCCAATACAGGAAAAACTAATCAAATTACTGAGTTCAGCCCAGCTACAGCAAGATGTATTTTCCTGGTGATTTTAGTCTAAAGCAGCTAGATGGAAGAGTCTTTTGGCATAATAAGTATTTCTTTTCCAAGATGTTGTTCATCACATTACCTGCAAATTTACATTGCATTTTGCCTGTTCCAATCTTGAAGTGAGTTTTGTAAACTTAATACAGTAGTAAAATATTTCAGAAGAAACAGAGGCAAATGAGGACAGAGGTTATTAAATTTTCTCATACACTGGACAGGTGAATTTAATAATTTTTTATTACTACAGTATTGCTGTGTCAGTGCTCTCTGTCTGCTAGCAATTGACACTTAGCTTAATGTGAAAAACTGTCTTGTTCATAACCTGAACCACAGCTGTTTAAACTTGGAGAAATTAATTCCAGGAGAAGGGGTTCTTTTGCTTTCCTACCTGTCCTATTCTTTTTTCAGTTTTGTGAAACTGTCAGGATTGAAAATGTTTAACTTTTCTCATCGTTTTTGAGAGGCAAATACAAACATTAAAGAACTGCATCTAGATTAAAAGGTGAAACAAAATATTTCCTCTATTTCCAAAACAATCTGATGGCTCTTGGGTTTGAATGTATTAATGAGTTTTGCTTCCTTAAACTGTAGTGAACCATATAACCCTTCCATAAATTAATGTTCAGCAGTTGAGCACAATGTGTTTGGCTTCTGGGGACTGTTGCATGAAAGTATTTTCTGTCTTGGACTTCATCAGTTCTTCTACATGACAGTAACACAGAGATTGTAGTGGAGTGTATTAGACTGTTACATGACACTTATACTCTGGTATTTGATTTGAGAGCTATCTACAAGAATCTCATGATAGATAGAGGTACAAATATAACACAGAAATTGAAATTTATAAGATTATCTTAAAAGAGCTAAAATATAATCCATAACATATTTTTGAGCAAAATACTTCCATGGTTGCTAGCCATGTGGAAGCAATGTATATGATTCCAAAGGGGTTTACAGCAGCAGTAGTAACCTACAGCAACCCTTTATTTTCTCTGTTTTCCTTTGTGCATTGAAGATGACACAGCCCATCCAGCACTACTGTGTGAGAGCTCTCTTCTTTGTCGTATTTGTTCCCATATTCAGCAGCTCAAAATATACACCAACACCTCCCCCATTAATATATATTCTGTAGTTGTCCAAATATTGAAGATTTTCTTTTAAGTTATCAACTGCCAGCATTTCATTGGTTTCATATCAGACTTTTCAATCTTGAAAAAATTGATGGAAAAAAGAACTCCATTTCTGAATAAGGTTCTGTGAATTTGTATTTAAAAAAATTGAGAAAATAAAGGGAAACATTATTTGGTTTAGCAGTTTTGAAATTAGTTTTATTAAATTAATTAATTACTTCTGAGTTCTTAAAGGTAGCTCATTAATTTGTAGTTTGAATGAGTATGCTCAGGACTTGGATATGTTAAAATAGAAACATTTATCAGCTGACTAATGTTGTAATAAGAGTAAACAATATCATAAGCTATAAATTTTCATTATAGAATGTAACTTTGGAAACCATTTTACCTGAAGAAGAAAATACTTCATGGACTTTTAAAAGGAAGTAGTAGATGTTAAAGACAAACCTTATCTTTTCTTTAGAAAGAAGATTATCTGATTGTAACTATTGCTACCATGCCAAAAATTGCCAGAGACCTTGGAATATTTTAACAGTATTTTAACAATATTGAGGACCATTTCTCTCTGGGAATTTGTTATACCAATGAACATGTTTCTGACTGAGCTGATTACATATAAAAGATATTCAGCCATGCTGAATACAGAACAGACAGAATACAGACATACAGAAAGTATGAATGCTAAATAATTGTAAAACATAATATGTGATGAAAATTGTATGAAAATTTATGTGCATTAATGTGTTTTGCCATTATAAATATTTTTGCTCCATGGGGAATATTTATACAAGTAAAGCTTATACTTTTGTAATAGCTGTCAAATGAGGAGTCTAAACCAGAAGCAGAAAATACCCATAATTAAATTAGGTCCCGACAAACAACAATGTAGGATCCCTACAATGACAATGATTACTTTCAAAGTGACTCCATAAATTATTAGGATTGTTTTCTGTGGCAGTCAGTCTTCCTTGAATGACTACATGATGTCTTCTTAATGGCTAAATGCTTTGAACTTGCAGGATTATCAGGAGAAATCAGACACACCTGGCCATTCACAGTTCCTGAAGCAATTCCTGAGATGACTGTCTCCCTTACATGCTTGTTGTTTATGTGCTAAAAATATGGCAACGTAAGCATATTCTTAAAATTCTAAAAATGAGTGAAATTATTTTGTTAAACAGTTAGCCAAGAAAACTGGCATTTATCCGTGTTCTCAGTCTTTTCAGATGGTAAAAATAGGTACTCTTTGGATGTTGCACTGATATTTCCACACTGGAAATGAATTTATTTCTTAACCTTTTGCAACCCTGTCCCCTGAACCTTCAGTTTTTGCTTCTGTAAAAAGAGATAATGATTTTTATTGATGCCTCTTAGGCATCATTATGTCTTCAGGTAGCTTTTCCTGCTTGAGAACATATTCTCATCGTGCAAATAAGTTTGTAACAACATAACAAAACTTTAAGTCTTGGTTTTAGGTAAATATATAACAACAGAAACATGATATATATTAATCCTTTTTTGATCTTGTTTTGTATTAAGTGGTGCTTCAGCTATTTTAAAGCTTCATTGTATTAACAGGAAAGTATGCAGTAGCTTTAATATAAATTATAGTCAAGGCTGTAATGTATTATGTATTTATAGATAAGATCCTATAGTCCAAAAAGATCATAGTATTAAATATTGAACATAGTTTTAAAATAAAATATGTTACTCTATGTCCTAGACTAAAGCCTATGTGTTTTTCTAAAGTAATCTTTGCTTTTTTCACCATTCCCAATGAACTAGAACTTCTACTAAATGGCAAAAGACTGCTATTAATAAATCAAGTGAGTAAAATCCAACAAGCAGCAGCAGCAGAAGCTGGCCTGGGAACGGGTGAATGGAAAGCTGCTCATGTAGGGTCCTGATTAGAGAACA
Source organism: Corvus cornix cornix (assembly GCF_000738735.6). Taxonomy (NCBI): domain Eukaryota; kingdom Metazoa; phylum Chordata; class Aves; order Passeriformes; family Corvidae; genus Corvus; species Corvus cornix. Next base: position 14,223,205 of record NC_046333.1, on the reverse strand, counting down.
TTAAATATGTCATAAGGATGTTGACAGTTTACCCTCAGAGAAGTCCTGTTTATCTTCCTGGGGTTTTTTTCCCCAGCTGTTACTGAAACTTGATCAACTCCACAAAAATCTTAAGTTTGTGCCAGCTCCTCATCTCTCTGTATGAAATGGCTAATAAAGGATGAGGTAAGGATAAAATAAAGGATGATGTAAAGATATGCTACAATGAAATGGAAAATTCTCATCAGGGGATGAAATTGCCAACCTCTGTGCTTTGCACATGCTTTTCAAAATGAGCCCAAATTCCTGTGTCTGGACTGGTTCTTACATTGCCTTCATCACTGCGTGAAACTACAGGGACCGACTGCATGTGCCTGTAGCAAGAAATGCCAGAAAGGCCAATTCTTAGGAGTTACAGAAAGTTTACTTCACTCTTTTTAGAAAACACCGTGTGCCAGTTTCTAGAGGAAGAACAGTCACTGTTTAGATGTTTTCTCTATTGAACATCTTTCTGAGTAGCTTTTATCTTTTCGAAGGAAACAGTGGAGCTTTGGCACAGTAAAACTTGCTAAGCTGTCACCAGGTACAGAAGATCTGAAAGACAAAGAAGCTTTTGAAGACAGTTAAATAGACAGAAGCACTGCTAAATGCAGCAGAGATACACCGATCTGTATTCTATTATTTAGGTCCCTTTTTAATTTACTCTACCACCTCACATGCACTTATTCAAGAAATGTTACTGCTCTGGCAACTCCTAGTATCAGGGTGAAGAAACAGACGCTAGTGAAAGTTACTGGAGATGCCATGAAAAGTAGAATTATTTAAAGAGAAACTTAAACAGGGTAGAACACTTTATTTGATATATAGATGACAGACTGTCAAAAAAAATTACACAAGACTGGGAACACTGGCAGAACGTACAAAATATAAATAGGCATCAAGCTTAATGAGAAATTATGTTATAAGGGAACTGTAGAGCTATACAGATAAAGAGGAAGAATATCCACAGATGTATAGAGTTGTGCATGAACTAATACATCCTGCCAAGAAGCTCAGTACCACTGTTGCTGGGGGTATTTCACTGGTTCTAATTTAAAACTAGCTCTACTTGGCAATTAGATAATAGTTTACCTTGTACAGCATTTAATTTAGTATTATTATTTTAAGAAGCAGACCTATGCTACATGGACACTTAAAAGCAATACTGAAAAATATAAGTTTGATATCTAAGGGAACTGGGCCCTGGTGGAAGAATTCAGCATGGTACAGTCTTGAGGCAAGTGTGTTACATGAACAAAATGAAAGGGTTTTTATAAGGTTTTTTTATAACATTTTATGAGGACTGAAAGGCCGCCCCCTCTATTTGGACAAAGAGGGAAAGAGGATGTTGAGTAGATGAGGATCCCTGTGGTAGTTTAAAACTCGCCTTGATGGGCAGGTTACTAAACCAATGAGAAAAGCTGGTAACGCCTCTGCGATGTACCTATTTAAAGAACGAGGAAAGGTGGGAAGACTTTTTCCCGCTTCCCCGTTGAGGGGTGGCGAAGGGACGGATTCTGGGCCTCGTCCTGGAGCGGGCCCGGCAGCGTGGGGCCAGGCCGCCGGGAATGCCGCCGGGAATGCCGCCGGGAAGGGCGCCCAGAGCCGCGAGCGGCCGCGGGGCCGGAAAGCGCCCGGCTGAGCCGGGGCCGCGCGGCGGAGCGTCCGTCTGAGGCCGGCGCGGCCTCCCCGCAGCCCACACGGCTCCGCGTAGCTGGCAGTGAGAAACATGGCAAGTATTTTCCCCGATGCAGAGCACAGACGAGATCAACTTAACAGATACCAACTTTGTTCTAAGTGAGAGAGAAAGGAAAAGTGAGTTCCCGTGAGAAGAGGCTAACATGGCAGCGCCAAGGTTATTGGGGGAAGGGAAAGAGAGTGGAGGCGCTTCCAGCGCCGGAACTGAAGTTCTCCTTGCAAGCCATGGTGAGGACTATAATACAGCAATTTGTTTTCCCTGTAATTCATGAAACGAAGTACATGGCGGGGTGCAGAAATCCACGTGCAGCCTGTGGAGAAGAAGTACTCAAGCCAGAGCATACGGATGCTGTGAAAGGCTTTTAGAGATTGAGAAGAGAGCCTTTGCTTTCAGGCTGGAATAGCTCATCCTTAAAAGACTCAACCTCATGGCTGTTACGACACATGATGACAGTGTGGGAAGACTGCAAGATTCATGGGAAGGATATATTTTTTTTCACTGCAGTAGATTTCGGGCGGACTGTTGTTTGTAAAAGTTTGAAACCATGCTAAAGAAGTTCACAGGGAACTATCTTCCGTGGGAGGAATCCCACGGCACAGCACAAGAATCTCTTTTCCTATAGCATACTGAAGAAAGACTCTTAAGAAATGAAACAGTGACCAAAACCCCATGTTAGTTTCCCTTGTACAGGTTGGTGGAAAGAGGGAAGTACTGGAAGAGAAAGGTGTTCTGGAAGTTTGCTTTGGTTTCTCATTATTTGTTTTAATTCTGTTAGTAATAAATTTACTTTATACTGTAAGTTTGGACCTGTTTTGCCTTGAAGTTTTTCTGTTTTTCCTCAATAATCCTATTTCACCTTATAAAAATGAAGTTCCAATTTCCCCTTCTCTGCTTACCTGTAGCAGAGGTGAGTAAGTGAATGGTTTTTGTGGTGCTAGGCGCTTAACCAGCGTCAAACCACCTCAATCCCAAAATGGCATGTGGATTTTATAAGAGCAATGTGAGGAAAAAAACTTTGAAAGTATCCAGAGAACATGGACCTGAGTGTGCAGAAAGTAAAGGTATAGCAAGTTTTTGGGAAGAAAGATAGTAGCTCTTTTTCTCAAGTTCTGTTAAAGTTGATAAAACCTTGAAATGATGTCATTTGAGAGAAGGACAGATGGAGAATACTGCTAAAGAACAATTAATTGCTGAGCTTGATTTGTTAGTCATCAGCATGGAGGTGATAACTGAGGATGTGTCAGCGGATGAAATTGCTTGGAGAGAGAACATAATGTAAAATGAGCAAAAGGCTATAGACACTGCCCTGGGGAATAATGAGAGTGGGGAAAGAGCAGAAAGACTCATCAAAAGATCAGCTACAAGAAGTCTTGAAAAGAGCTGGAGCAAAAAAAAACAGTCTTCAAGTCTAGTGGGTGAAAAATGCCAGGAAGGCAAGAATGATCAATGGCATCAAAAATTGGAAGAAGGTAAGAGAAAGAAAATATGGGGATGAAGGATGGGGAGATTATGCATGTCAAGGAGCAGCAGGAGCAGGCTTTTCCACAAGGGGAGGCCATCTGGGAGATGACAATGACAGCAAGATGGTTGGAAGCACTGACAGTGGCACAGTCCCACAGTAGCTGGGCAAGGCAACCAGAGCTGGTCAGTTTATGGTAGTTGGGGTCACCAAACAGTCCAGATGACAAGGCAGGTCCAAAATGATGAGACATAGCCTGAGGTCAAGTCAGAATCAGGGCTGGCTGATGTTCAGTTTTGCTTGTCAGGCAAAAGTGTCATGATGAGGCAAGCCCAGAGCCATGGCAGGGAGACAACTCAGCAGGCCGAGGTCACTGAGGCCATGGACAGGCAAAGGCAAGCCCACAGCAGAGCCCAGGCAAGGTTGGGGACTCACAGAGCTCCCTCAGTGGGGAGAAGGGACCCTCCTCTCACACCGACTCTGGCACAGCTCTTTCCTCAGCTTTCTCCCCAGCTGCATCATTCCAGAGCCGGCCTTGACCCTGGGCAGCTCAGCCCCTGGCAGGGGGAGCAGGCTGCACTCAGGTAATTCATTGTATTTAGTGACTTGTGGTGGACTCTGGCACAGTTAATGAGAATTTTGTGATTGGTTTAATTAAGTCAGGAACTCATCCCCAGGCCTGTGTCTGACTGTAATTCCTTCTTGCTATTGCAATGTGTAAGGTGGGAAAATAAGTATTATGATCTAGAGGCTGGAATGAGAATCACAGCTACACTGTTGTGCTGGTTTGGCCAAATTTAGAAATATATCCTCTGAGAGAAGGCAGGTCACCACCCCTCCCCCACCAGGTTCGGAAAAAATAAATTTTCCTCAAAGGAAAGCGAAGGAGATAAAACTATTTATTTAACAAACACATGGGAAAAGGAAAATAATGCTAAATAATAAAATCTCTCGCTGTGGAGAAAAAAACCTGGGAAAAAGTGTTCGAGTCCTCCCTTTGGTCTCCTCGGAGCTGGGGCTTGGGCCAGGGCCAGGCCCTCTGTGCCTGGTGGAAAGTCCTCCAGATGTGCTCTGATGTTAAAGCAATCCAGTGGAAAAGGGAGAAAGTCCGAAATTCCAGAGAAGGAAAAAAAGTTCAACTCTCAGTCTCTTCTGGAGAAAAAGAAGCTGAAACTGGCCAAAAACTAATTAGACAGCCACAAGCTGGGTGCTTCCTTGCTCCCCTGCCGCAGCTGGAAAAAAAGTCACTATCTCTGTGTGACCTTGAAAAGCTGCAAACTGCTTTGAAAAAGTTTTGCTCAGTTTTTCCTTCCCCCTCTGAGGCTCAGTTTAGAGGCATAGAAAGGCACAAGAATTAATTTCTGAGCATAGGGCAGCGATATGGGATACACATCATAAAGTCACCCCAAGACAACTATGATACAAATAAGATAATGGGTGTTTTGAAGGGCTTATATATAAAATACAACACATTCAGGAGGGAAGAGTTAACAAGATAATAGAAATGCTATTGTTTTCCATTCCCTGTGCACTTCTAAATTTTGGTATTGTTTAAATGTGAGCTTTCTTTTCAAGGCTTAGAAATTTCTTTTTAAACATTACTCACTGTATAGGCTAATAATTCATCATGGATGCTATTCCCAACATAAAATAAATTTCAAGATCAAGATCCATTTGTTAGGACTCAATTTTTAAAGAAAAATATGAATGTAGTTTTCCAACTAGAGGAGCTATCAAACCAGGGAAGGCTTCTTGCAGTTTTGGAATAAAATCTGAAAGACCTGCAGGAAACCCTGGGTCTGGCAGGCAGCCAAGCTCAAATAGTAACACACAGCTGCAGTCTGATGCTGTATTATTTATTCATGTGTGTCCATGGAGTAGAATCATGGAGACATTCATATCTCTCAGGAGTAAGAGTGCAGGACTGGCTTTTTATAAACATGGAAATTATTTTTAGCAATTTTTAATGTTTAGAATTCCTTCATTTGAGATGTGAAGAAAAGAAGATACTATCTATTTTCACATAGGTGAAAATGGTCATTGACTGAACTTCTGACATGGGGAAATGATATTTTAGATTGTCTGAGAGCAACTTAAGCATTTTTAAAGAAAAAACATTTTAAAAGTGATAATTTAGGAGCATATTAGTTGAAGATACATAAAAATATACTTCTGATCTATGTCTGTAATACTAGATTGTCACTATAATGGAAAATGTTATCAAAGGCATAAATTTCAGCAGGTAGGCATTACTTGCTTTTATTCTCTACCCTGTACAGAGACCATGTTACACACTTGCATTGTATCTTTGTCCTAGTACATTTCAGTTTATAAAATTGTTTTAACCTTCACTTTAAATATTTTTAATACTAATATTTACTGTATCCAATATATAGTATACTGTATTTACTGTGAGAATGCAAAGGCAACTTTTCAACAGTAAGCACTCTAGCTTAAAATCTTACATTACAAAAGCTTGTAAAACTTTAAATTGAGTAATATATCTGTCATTTCCTATAGTGAAGAATGGATATGAGTTGAAAAGAATTTTAGCTGCAAGTCTGAAAGCAAAATTGAAAGAGACCTGTGGCAAGTGGAGAATTCTGTAGCAGGTCAGCCAAGTGTACATGGTTCAGAGGGTGAGACCCTCTATGGGCATTCATCTGCATGTACAGTCAGTAAAAATTACGGCTTTGGTAGACAGTCCTAGCATGGATGGTTAAAGTAGCTTTTATTTTTAAATTTTATTTTAACTGAAAATACATATTATGAAAATTTGTGTCTGATTTGGACTATGTTAGATGAAATGTGAATATTCTAAACTGATCTATGCAGATAATTATCTATAAAAGATAATTAGCCTTAAGAGTCTTTTGCCCTATCAAGATAGGAAAACAAGTCAGGGGATTGTAAATTCTTTTGTTGATAGATGCCTCAATATTTTTCTTTCTAATTCAGTACTTAATTAATAGGACAGAAAAATATAGTTAATAATACAAATACGTACTGAAATATTTTTAACATTAATCAAATTTACCCGGAAGTCCTCAATGAGTTTTGAAATATGATTTTGTGATGTTGCAACCAAGTTTCTTGAAGATCTGTGTTCTAAAGCACAGGAGGCAGAGCTAATTTATGTAGACTTTTACTTCGTGTTCTTTTCACTGCAGTCATTGCTGTCTTGTGTCCCTGTACTTCTCCTGAAGCTGCAGAACCCTTATGGGCTGTATTCATCTTCTCTGCTCAGCTGCAGCTGCCTTGCTTCTGCAAGCCTTTGAAAAACTGTGCTATGATTTAGGTGTTGGCTAGGACATGTTTTATATCTATAACTCTTAATTACTCTCTGCCATTGTTATGTGGCTAGTGACATTTTAATATATGAACTTAATATGAAAATTTGATGATAAAATATTGTAGTTATAAGAAACCGTTTTGGTATAAAACTGTTGATAGACTATAAATTCTGAGAATCTATTTGGGAATTAGTGAAATAAATAATAAATCTTTGAAATATTTTCCAAGAGCAGAAAAATCTTGGTTCAGAAAACTTTGGTACTAACTTCTGTCCGGTTTTCTAGTTTTATTAAACTCTAATGAAACTCATGGCATGTTTCAGATAACATGAAAGAAATACTAAACTTGTTACACTGAAAATGTTGTACTACAAGGGCAAGGGTAGTGTTCAAGCCTGCATGTGCATTATCATGCACATCATTATTTGTGAGCTGAAGATTGTCTCAGAGAAGTATTGAACAAATGAGCTGATCAAGGAGCTGCTTGGACAGATAATTTATTGTCATTCTTGAAACAGTGGAAAGTTTCCAGAAAGCTGTAATGGAGCTACTGTTGTGTTAGTGTTTTAAAACCAATGGTTGTGCTAGTGTTTTAAAAGAACATAGGGTACAATATCAGTTTGATACTGGATAGACTCATTTATCAGGGCAATATTAAGAGAAAACTAAGGGCAGGAAACATAGCTGATGTCACTCATTCTTGTTTTATGGAAGATAAGATGCAAACCAACTTAATTTTTTTCTTTTTTTGAGCAGTGTCGAAATTACTAATAGCAGTTATAGTGCTGGCATAGCTGAGATCTGCAAGTTAGTAGAGTTTTGCAGAAAGATATTTTTATTATAAAATTAGGTAAATATGGAATTAACTGTTCTGCCAAGTGTATTCCAGCTGAATACTTGTCAGCTCTGTGGTGCGTTCCTTGCCAATGTAGAATTAAAATAGGTTGTTATTTTCATTTTAATTTTCTACCTCAAAAGGAATTAATTGAGGAAAACCTGACGACCAGTGTTATGCAGGAGCCTGAATTCAGTGCAAAGGTCAGTCCTTACCTGCTCAGGCACTTAAGGCAGGATGTTTCATAAAAAACTGAGTTGCCCAAGTCAGGGACAGCAGTCCAGCAACAGCTGAGCATGTTAAATAATTACCATTTTATGGAGTAACATGCCTTCCTGGTTTTCAACTTTCCAAAAGATTTCCGTGTTTCTGACTGCACAGTGATGCAGTTTCAACAAGGAATGGAATCCAATAAAACTCTTAATCTGTGGTGTTCTCCAACCACTGAACTGTATTATATTTGCCCACACCCGGGGCGGGCTCAGTGCTCTGGAGCCTGTATGGATGAAGGTACCAGTGAAAGGAAGTAATTGACATAAAATTTCATTTAAAATATTTTGTTTGCTGACTGTAGATAGTATTTTAAACAGCAGCAGAGAATGATCATATTTCAGTCTGGGGATTAAATTAATTGGCACTTGGATCATTGCACTAAAACACCAGTTGTTACAGAAATGTAGATGTATTTGGACACTTCCAAGTTAGAGGTGGCTTTGAAAACTCCAGAGTGTGTAACCTGCATCGAAATGGCTGCATTTTCTCTTCTGGTAGTAGAATTCAGGCACCATGTGAAAGAATTGAACATGAGGGACTGGGCTGGTGGTGTCTCCTTAGTCAGGTACTGGTGTAACAGCCAGGGTATTTTTTTCTGATGTATCAGAATAAAGTGTCTCTTACTGCCAGGAATCTCTTCCGCAACAGCTCCCAGTTCTCTTAATATACACGGCATCCCATTGGTGTTTGAGAGAGTTATGGGAAAGTGCTCGAGTTGTACATCAGTGGAGAGTCTGGAAATTAAAAGAATTTGTTGTTTTCTGTTCTGGGAGGGATGTTTTGATGAGCCCATTAGTGTGACACAAAGGAGCAGGGCAGACAGCCTTACTGAAATAAGTATTATTTCTTTTGATTCATATTTTAAAATAGTAAATGTAATTTACTTCTAATTATTGCTGCAAAGTATTTCTCTTGTGATAGAAAGGAACATGCAGGAGGTAACAGAAAGCTTTTGCTTACAAGCTTGGAATCAAACTGGAAAGGTCTGCAAGAAGCTGGGGCTCTTAGAGCTGGCCAATGTTGTGACATGAATGGTAAATATCAAAGAACATAAAGGTTTCTGATCTTCCTGGGTCAGTTTAAGGGTTCCAGTGCCCTCTCTCCATCTGTGTTCAAAAGCAAATGTGTAGAGACAGACTATGATTCTTCCCACCATAATCTCCAATTTCAAACTAAGTCATGTTTGCTAGGTTCTGTAGCTAATATCCCACTATGAATTCCTCTTTTGTGAATTCATCTGCTCATTTTAAATACCTACTACCCACAGTATGTAAGAGTATTTTATAACTTATGGGTTATGGGAATAAGTACCTGACATTTATTTCTTGGGGCTATCTTTGTCTGATAACTCTTTGGTCTTCCCCTACTCATTTTCTCCACTGCCTCTCACGATAGGTCACTATGGTATCCTTGTTGTCTTTTTCAGGCTGAAAATCCCTTTGTATTTAGTAATTCCCTGTATAGAAATGTTTATGCAACTTTTGTTATGTCATCCTCCACTCTATCTTTTCTTGTTTTACTTTATCTTTGCCGAGCAGGCTGAGACCAAAGTGATACTCAAGATTTAGTCACACCAGTCCTTTAAAAATTTAAAAATACTGTTTCGTCTTTTGCTTTTTACTCTTTTTCTATTCTTTTTCTAGTAATCCCTAGTTATTCTCTGTGTTTTATTGACTGCTACTGAGCATTACACTGACGGTCTGTATCTTATTTCCTGAGTAGGCAACTCAGGAAATTTATCACTGGATAAATACAGATAATGATTGACTTGTACCCTTTAGCATGGTTTAAATGCAGGGATATGGTTTTCTAAGGGGACAGCAGTGGATGTTATCTCCACTTCAGTAAAGCTTTTGAGGCTGTGTGCCGTAACATCATTGCAGACAAGGTGATGGGGTTCACGTCAGGTAAGTGGACAGTGAGGTGGGTTGAAAAGTGGCTGAAATGCCTGGGATGAGGGGGCCATGATAGGTGGCACAGTCAGAGGGCCCTCCCAGTTTAACATCCCCTAGAATAACCTGAACAGTGGGGCACACCCTCAGCACCTTCACAGATGAACAAAACTGGGAGGAGAGGCTGGTTCACTTCGAGGTTGGTGCTGCAGGGGGACCTGGGCAGACTGGGAATGGAAGGAGCCTTGTGATACTCAGTAAAGGGAAGTGCCAAGACCGGTCCCTGGGGAAGAATAACCCCAAGCACCAGCACACACTGGGTCCAGTGTGTGGAAAGCAGCCCTGCAGGACCCTGCTGGTCCTGGTGACAACACAACGACAAGACAGTGACTTAGTGCCCTCGTGCAGAGGTGGCCAATGGTGTCCTGGACTGCACTGAGAGGGGTTTTGCCAGCAGGTCAAAGATTCAATGGCCCCTCTCAGATTAGAGAACTGGTAACTGATTTCCTGTGCTGTGTTTATTTAAATCTTCTGTCTTTCATGGCTATTTATTCTTTTGAAGACTTTCTTCACATCCCCTGAAAGTTTCTGCAACGCTCCTTAATGCAAAGCATTGTTAGGCGGCTTTGGAGGTCCAGTTGTATGAATTGCATGAATTTGCATGCTGCTGATTCCCTGAAAAAAGTGGACATTTGTGAGATACGACATCCCTCTGCCCATGCTGATTCTTCCACAGTATGTTACACTTACTGATGTGTCCACTTGTAATTTCTACCACATAGTGGTAGGAACATCTGGGTAACTCTTCTATATTTTTTTAAGTCCCAGAAAGCCTCTTAAAAATGGAGACTATGTATGTTAGTCATTTTCCATTCATATGGCAATGAGACCTGGCACTCATCCTTGAGTTCCTTAAGCCTTCTCAAATGATCAGCATTGGCTTTTGGCAGTGTGCTGCTATTCCTTCTGTTGATTCCTCTCTAGATGATTTTGTTGACAATCCATTTTGAATAATTTCTCTAGTATTTGCCCTCTGCTGGGGAATGTTAGGTTGGCTATCTCATGAAACTCTTCCATAATAAATATATAATCAAAGAATGAGTTTATGTATTTTGCCATTTCTTTATTCCAACTGGCCTTCTTAATCTCAGTGTCAGACTTCTTGATTCAGTGTATTTATTATTTCTTGTGCCTTTCATGAGGCACTAAATCCTCTTTAGCATACTTCTAAATGTTTAAATTTCTATTTTTTATTTTCACCTTTTTCAAGGACATCTTACTTTGATCAGCTGCTTTTACTGCCTGTTTAGTCCATCCTTCTGTTTGTGTGATCCTTCTAAAGTCTTCCTTGAACAGGTTCTCTGGTGCACAAGAAAAATTTGGTGGTTCCACTCATAGATACCTCCTTGAATTAATTTTTGTTTTCCCATTTTGCAATTAGGCATTACTGTAGTAGATGGTTTGACTTTTATCAGTCTTGCAATAATATCCTAACAACTGTTATATTTTTAGAGTTTCTGGTATTATTCTGATTTTATTATAACTATTCTGATATTATGCTATGTCAGCACCCTCATTAAAAACATTCTCAAGTACTTGAAAATTATGTCCTAGAGTGCTTTTTTTTTTTTCTATCTGCAATTTATCCATTTTATTGAGATGAGGTTAATGTATTTATTATCATTAATGAACATTCACTGGAATTACATTGCAGCAATCTGTGCTCTAGGAGTTGTATTCATAGCTGCTAATAAATATTTTCTTTCTGCTAGATAAATGCTTTGGAAGCAACTAATTTTTCAAAAAGAAAACCAGAAGTGCTTGCAAAACACCCTCTGAATAGTAGAATTGTTCAGATAGAACATATTCAACCATTTCTACTTCATCAGTATTTTACTTAACTAAAAGCTTCTCCTTTTTTTTCTACTCGCATTCTATGCTCCTCTGAGAATGAATTTTTATTTGTTATGGAAAACATATTGTAGATTTTGCAGAAAAGGAAAAAAACCCATCAGCATCCCAAGGGCATCATATATTTATCAGTCCAGATTTCCTCATGTGTAGGTGCTCAAGACTGTGCTAAGACTACTTTCCAAGCAGCCTAGAGGTACTTTAAGGCAGGAGGCTCAACATACTATGGCGAAATTAGTTCATGGATGTTACTTAATAAACTACATGATTATAGGGAATTATTTTCTTTAGCTGACTTGTATTTTGTCATTAGTTTCAATCCAGGATAAGAAACCCTGATTAGTACAACTGCCATAAACCAACTCTAGTTTAGCTCTTTAGTTACTAGACAGGAACTGGGGGAATGAATGGATTAAGGACAGTGAGACTACAGGTGTATTAACTATAATTATTTTAAAACAGATAAATTGTTGGGATCTTATATTTGTCTTGTGTAGGATCACAGTCTCCTGAGTCAATGCACTGCTACTGACTGTAAGAGTTCACTGCTTTGCCAACTGGCAGAATTCAGGTAAGGACCTGAGGACAGTATTTACAAACCAAGAAGGATTCAACAACTACTCCTGGTTCCCAGCACCTAAATTTTATCGTATTTGAACTACACCTTCTCTCTTAGATGGATCATCCAATCCTGCTTTAAAGCAAATCCCACGCTCTTATCTTGAATCTGATCCTGTAGGATGGCAGCTGTTCTCTCTCATTTAAGCAACTGTTCACTTGGAGATATTAAGCAGCTTCCATCTGCCTGGAAGCAGCTACTGGAAACCCAGTTCAAACAAGGGTTTAAAAAAGCTCTCTTAATGGGCCACTTAAATTCAAAGCCTTAAGCATCTCCGCGAAAAAGCAGCCTACCAATCCACAAAAGCATTTTGAAACCAGACTTGTTAAAGAAACTGCAGAACATGTAACATATGAGTGAACACAACCAGGCTAATGTACATGTAAATTAAATATATGCCTAATTTGGGAGCACTGGTAGTGCTGTATAGGGGTCAGTGTTCCTAAAGGTCAGTTTTCTGTGTGACATTAATTCTGCATAGTTCAGAATAGCTCTGCAGTCTGGGAAAGATGAAGAGGTAGAAAGACAGAACTCTGAAGGGGACTTTGACACAGTCCAAACCAGAAATTTGGGATTAATCTTCCTAGAATGTTGACAAATCAACAACCATGAAGGTCAGAAACTATCCTTTCAACTCAAACTGCTTTGTCTCAGTTTCCATGGACAAGTAATACAGAACATGTTTAGAAGAAATTTCTGTATCTTTTCTTATGGGGAAAATCCTCAGTATTGTTGGGGAAGTGACCAAAGCATTAGGAAGGGAGGCAAGTTCTCAAATGTCCCAAATAAAATCTCATCCATTGTGGAGACATTTCTGTAAAGTCAGTATCAAGAGGAACAGACAACGTGAGCTGCAGATCCAGGTGGAGCTGCCACTTGTATCTAATCTCATGGCCAGGTTGGATGGTTCTCAGGCTGTTTGGTTCCCTGAGGTGGGACTCTGTCATGAAGCACTGCAGCCTAAATTATTGCACAGCTTTTTCTCATCTGTGAGTTTGCTCTCATTGGCACCAACCACCAGAAAATGCTCCTGTTGCCACAGCCAGGAGCCCACAAGCAGCCAGACTGCAGCAGCTCTGTGTCCCCAGGTCCATCACAAGGTGAGCTGGAGTGTGCATTCACAGCAAGGCTCTGCAGGCAGTGCACACACAGAGAACATCTGTGCACACACAGAGCACACACAGGACACAGCACTGGGAAACACGAACAGGTTTACAACAGCTCATGTTTGTTACCCAAGATCAACTTAACTACTTTCACGGCACATTTGGTGTTTTTACAACAACAATTATTACCTTGCAGAGATGCAATTCTCAGGTTTTCTGCATAGTATCAACTTCTACAAGATAAAGAGATGAGATCAAGTATTTTAAGGTACTTTTATTTAATAAATAACTTCAGTAATAGCACTGTAAAAAGTGAACATCTGTTAAAATAAAAAGGCACTTAAAACAAGAATATGACTATGATGCAGTTTGAATGGTCAGAGGCAAATATACATGGCACATGTCAAGAATGATGTGAGACTCATCACATGACAAACTATGCAATCTTAGCTACAGGGTCAAGGCAAATTTACAGCTAAGACTGCTCAAAAAAAAAAAAAGGAAAAAAAAAGCTTGTGTTGATACAAAAACATTACAAAAAGAATCGCAACCAAATACGTTAAAAAGATTAGAAGGTGACAAAGCACCAGGCTTTAAACCAAAGAAACATTACACAATAAAGACACAGCATCACGTAAGGCCCTTAGGTGATCTGAGGATGTCTTGGTAAGGTACTTCATGATACTGCCACCCAGGGCTTGAATTTACAAAGAAAATCTAAGCAAGTTACCAGTCAGCAACTTCTTCAGTAATGGCACATGTTTTAAAGCTATTTTTTCCTTCCAAACATTCTTCTCAAACCCTTTCATTTTAACCATAACCTGGCAATATGCAATTTGAAAATCAAAGATAAGTATGCACACACTTTTCAGTCTTCAACACTGCTCCCTTCCAGCTTACTCAACTTACCAAATACTTAATCATACATCTAGCAAGTCAAAGACCAATTAACCTCCACCTCCATGCTACATGAGTTTAATTATATCTGCAAACTCAAGCCCTGATTTCCCTGTAAAGCTAAGAAGTTTAATACTAAATGGCTAGGCAGAGCCCTCATGCTGATTGCTTTAACCCCTTCCCTCCCAGTCACGCCATGCAGCATCACGCCCTGCAGAAGACCTGGATTCACAGCACGGGAATGGGAAAGGTCAGAAAGGCACCATGTGACCTGGCCTGACTAGGCTACACAGTCTCAAGTTTTGTTTTTTTGTCGTCCAACCTCTGGCACCAATTACTCTCATTTGGAAAAAAAAAAAAAAAACCCCCAACAAAACAAAAAACCAAAAACAAACAAAAAATTAAAACAAAAAAATTACATATGGTACATTTTCACACAGGAAAACAAACCTATATGTAATGAATTAGTAAAATCACTGCAGTTTGCCCTAAATCTATCTTATTGTGACTACAAAAATTGCTATGCTGCATACAGTGTTGTGAAGTTATACAAGCAGTGTTCATTTTCCCTCATATTTAGGATTGACCACAGTCGTCACTGCACTCTTGTAAATAGGATTTTCACCCTAGAAAAAGAAAGAAACATTACATTAACATTTAAAGATACGAAATAAGAAATGTGTTTGCAAAAAGCATAAAAATTAGCATAAGAAATTACCCATTAATGCTTTGTTTGTACACACAAACAACTTAAGTCAAACTAGTTTTCCTTCTAGCAACTTGAACAAAGGCATGCACAGCTAATAAATAAAGCAAAGGGTTAGCAGGATCCTGTTCCATTTGCACCACAGAATTCCTTGGAGGCAGTTGAACCTCACAGGCTCATCGTGGCTGAGCCATCACCCAGGGCTCTGCAGCCCAGGGCATTTTATAAACAATAGAATTGTAAACAACATTGTTTGACACCAGGACTGACCACAGACCAAATCTGGCTATAACAGACATTTAAATAGCTTATCTTACATTGTAATTTAATTCTAAAAACAAAATGGAAAGACTTCTAGTATTTTGCTAATACACAGTCAAGATTTATAGTGAACATTCAGGATTCATCATTCTCATTTTATTCCTGCAGGCCTCCCCACCCCCCATAAGGGCAAAATGTACAGATAAAACAAAGAACCTTCTGTACTGGTGCAGATGCTGTAATAAAAATATTGTTTCTACTGATATGAGACAAGCCTACAGAACAATTGCTTACATTTCACTTGCTGAGATTTAAAAACCCCTAAATTAAACTTATTTTAAGCTTCCTTTTTTCCCAGGTTTCCTTCTATCTCAGTAAATCTTACTCCATTTATGACATCCTTGCACACCTCAGATGAACAGCCTGAACTCAAAATTAACAGATAAATCTTCACAGGAGAAAAGACCACTGCTGGAATGGCCTGGAGCTGCAGCTCTGAGCTCTTATCACAGCCTGAACCTCAATGTAAATGAATGTTGCCTGCCAGCACGAAGCTCTTCTGTGCATACACAACTGATTCCTGAGAAAATCCAGCTCAGTGCAGATGTCAGCCTGAGTGCTTTTCTGGTCAGGGCTGAACCCCCTGCCTTCAGCAGCAGTAAGGCAATCTCTGTCCCTTCAAAGCTCCCCCCAGTCTGAGATGGTCTGTATCAATGTATTAATTCAACTCTATTAATATTCAACTCTATTTACAATATTTCAGGTTAAATCTGTTTTTCCTACACTCAATAAAGGATGCACAAACATCAGGTGTCTATTTTTCAGGGTCATAAACCTGGAAAATCAGCTAGGAATACCACAGAACGTGCCAAAAGTGACAAGGCAAGCAAGAACCTCACTTGGTGTGAAATTTTTGTATCATGGTCCCTGAGAAGTTTGTTGACTTCTGTTTGCAAAGCCCACTATAGGACGAGTAACTGGTCTACCCCAACAACAGTGGCTGCTGCTGAGGGAGACCATGTAGCTGCTGTTGTGGTTCCTTTCACAGGAAAAGGGTATTTCTCCTCAAAGCCAGCTTCTCTAACATGCAAAGAGCAAGATGGCGCATCCAGTCTTGCCTTGATCCAAGAGACCTGTCCAGTCAGAACTTGGATTGCCAGACAATGGAAGTCAAAGTTCTCTGTTCAGTCTTCTCAAGATCGAAGTCACTGTCACCTGGACAGAGTTGAAGGAGGAGCTGGGTGTTCAGTGCTGGCTGTACTTCACAAATACGGAGTAACAACAAAAGACCCTTCCCCCTTCTATCAGTTCCCAGGCAAATGCTGTCTTGATTAAAAGTGTATCACCTACTGGTCTGGGAAGGGATGAGGAGTAACATTTGGCTGGAAGTTTTTAAATTTTAAATCATGGAAATTGTGTGATGTGGCTAGTTCTCAGACAGATGAATTAACCAAGACAAATTATGACCTTCCCCAGTATTTTTAGCAAAGGGTTTGCAATAGTAATATGCAAATGAAACGGGAAAAACATCCAGGGATGAGTGATTTAATCTGGTACTGAAGTATCTCTTAATGCCTCAAAGTTCTTGGGAATGTATGTTATTTCCTTGAAAAGTTTTAATGGAGAATTCTTAAAAATGTAAATATAAACCAATAAAGTTTATGATGCAGAGGAAGTCTGTAAGCTTCAGAGGCTGCATCATAGACAGAGCAGAAGTTATTGCCCAGCCCTCCCATGGCAAGGCATTACGCAATAGTTGTTACACTGTGCTGTTAGCCTCCACCATTTTACACAACAGACTCCCCCCAGTACGTGCAGGGGGTATACACTTACATCTTCTAGTTTGTAGAAGAGAGGTAACTTCTACCAGATAGTCTAGAAATGGGTCCAAAGGTTAGGACTAAAACTTGGAAATTTGCTAGGTGCTACTCATACAACTGATTTGGACCTGAAATCAGGCTTAAAATACAATTTGCATAATAAGATTGCAAATTTTTACTACACTGCTTTTTGAAGAAGTCAGAATTCAAATTTTCATATTCTTGGTTTAGCATAAGCCCTACAAGGATATTGAAACCCTGTCCTGCCTTCCCTTGTACTTGCACTTTTCAGAAGCAGACAGGGGGATTTAGGTCACTGGATAAAGCACTTGCCTAACTGTCTCCCCATGTCAGGTGAGTGTCTCAGTTCCCACTGCAAATAATGGAGATTTAGTCAATATTCACACCTATTCAGCTTAACCCAACTAGACATTTGATCAGCTAAATGGCTCCTGAGGCTCTGCTGCCTATAATTACTACACAGGCACCTGATGGATCTGCAGTTCCTTCCCTTCTCTCTTCTGGTAACAGCCCTGCCTGTTCCAGCCATACCCCACCACGCTGTCTTGGCCCTGGCTCGGCGGGGTCTCCTGCAGACAGCTCTTCATTAAAATAAATATCCACTAATCAAACATGGTGCTCACCTCGCTCAGGGCCCCTCACAGCTGGCAGGGGGTATATACCTTTTCAGACATAAGAAGAATTCCAGTTTTTTATTTGGCCACTAAAACATGGGATTCCAAACTTGCTGTCTTAGACAAATACTATGGTTTTTAATACCCCTTTTTCTTTATGCCACTGCAGAGAATACCCTGGTTTAAGCATGCAGAATTAGGGAAAACACATTTGCCACATGCCCCTACAACTGAAAACTCCATGCACATGTACACCAAAATTAAAATTAACAAACAATAACTACATACAAGACTGAGTGAAATACTGAGTAAAATAAAGATGGCGGTACTTTTTAAAAGTACCTTCAGTTGAGAATAAAGAGCTGTGTTCTTGCAATAATATTCACTTTGAACTAGAGTGGGCTGTTCAGAGGACAACAGTTTAGTCCAGTATTGCATAAAGATGAAACTATTACACAGGATGTTCAATTAACCTCCTTATTCCTTTTGCTCCAGGGACTCACTGTTTCAACACTCAGTTAAGATACTTCCATAGCGGGTTTAAGACCCACTGTAAGGAACAGAATTAAAACTCATGCACGTACATTGTTCAAGAGCTGGTTGTGACTATTTCCAGCCCCCGCTGATGTCCAGCGCTATTTCTCAGGAACACGGGGCCCTGTCCATCCTGGGCCCGTGGCGGCCGCTCCAGGGATGGACAAAGCGAGGCCACGGTCCAGCCTGGGCGGCCGCCAGAAAGCACCACTAATCCCATTTCCATCCATCCTCAGAGCCACAAACCAGCATTCACTGAACACAGTCATTTATATGAAAGGGACTGAAAACATGGCACCTCTGCTCCCAGAGCACGTTCATCACTCAGCAGCAAGGTAAGTTACAGGCATAAAATCCAAGTCAGGAGAAAAACAAGTCCCTGCGATTTTGAGTGCTTTGTACTGTTTGTGGGTTTTTTCCATTTTAATGAGCAGCTGCTAATAGGGCTAACCAAATTTCTACAGCTTTAGTGTCTAATATAAATGTGTTTATCACCTGTGGAATTCAAGATGACTGAATTTGGAGTCTGTTTGAAGATGCTTAGCAATGCAGAAGCTATCCCCATGCAGGAGTGGTAATGGCATTCACTACAAACAGCAGCTTTGTGTTCTAAATTAGTGATGCAGCTTTTCAGTCCATAAGAAATTCATCCTTAGACTTGTTACAAGCATGATTGCACCAAAGCTTTTATGGCTGGATTGGGGTAGAACACGGGCAAACAGAACTGGGTTTGACCCAGCTGCTTTGAGCACTGACCACCATGATGCCGTGGCATCATCTGCACCATCGTGGGCCAGCACCAGGGAACTATTTGGGAACCTGCTCCATGACAAACTCCATGGTGCTGCAGTTCCCTCACCACAGAGCCCCAGCCCACGTGTGGACGATAGCTGTGGGACAGGGGAAGGGTCACACAAACTGCACAGAGTTAATTTAACTGTGTATGCACACACTTGGAGGGACTCCACTAGGGCGTAATTTTCTTATAATGGGATTTCAGGTGCCTTGACATTACAAGACAAGTCTTCATCTAAATGAGAGGCTACAGTAATAATCTAAAACCACCAGAAAATCTGATCTATAGGGAAAAGGAAGACCTTGTTTTATGTCTCAGGGCTCATCTATTCTGACAATGCTGACCTCCTCTTTTCCAGTTGTATATAAGGATAAACCCACCTCCCTCTCTCCCCAGAGTTCTAATATTTCTATGAATACCAAAAATTATAAAGTCATGTTTAAAAAAAACCCAAAACACACCCTTTCACACTTTTAACCTTCACATCTGAGTGAACCAAAAAGGCAGAAGTCAATCCCTTCATTTACACCAGAGGAAAGTGTTCTGCAGGAACTACATTTTGAGGAGAAATGGCAGCACCAAGGACATTACAACCTGAAGAGTCACAGGGTAGGGAACAAGAGCACAGAATGGAAGTTACACACCGTATGGCTTGTTAGGTGCTTGTCCTGCATGCAACAGAAAGTACACAATTAAGTGAATAGGAGAAGAAGAGGTAACAAGAAATTTAACCAGATGGAGTATGTGAAATGTTAGAAAGGACCAAAAGCTCAATTACCTCCCCAGAATAATTGACTCTGGGAAGAAAAATGAAAAGGAGGTGAATGTGGTCGATGTAGCAGGCAAAAAGAACATTTTCTTACATTCCATTTTAGACACACTGGAAAGTGAAATGATTGCAAAGAGAAAAGGAAAGTATATTTCATCAGGAAAGGCTCAGAATGCTACACAAAATATTTGGAACTGTTGTCACCGTGAGAGCACATAAGAGCTTAAGTACTCTCAGTTTCTGCTTTCTCCCCTTTTTGAGTGCAACACTGAAAAAGGGAGACAGCAGACAGTGTAAAATTAGAGATATAGATCCTTCCCTTCCACTGGCTTCTGAAAAAAATTCCATGGATGTTTAATGGATGTGCTGCCTTCCCAACTTCTTCATTCCCCTCCCTCTACTCTGATCTCTGCACTTCTTTTTTGCTACTGCCAGTTTCAATAGAAATAAGGATGAAAAAAGTAAGATGCATATTTAATTATAAAATTAGTAGAGTATATGCTTTTCATTCTTTAATTACAGGCAAGTTCTATACTAGAAGCAGTTTACAAAAAAAAAAGTAATGCTACTCTGCATGTTCACAGAGCTATTCTAATAAAAACAGTGATATTTATAGGCTGGGATATTTTAGGAGTATCTAATCTAGCTTAGCAAATATATTGATTTTAAGCAAACTGACTGCTGATTTGAGGAAATAGAAGACAAAGCCTCCCATGTCTCTCTCTGCAATCCAAAGATATTCTTCAGTCCTAAGAGCTGTTCTATTATGTATCCGCACATTTACAAAAAAATTTTAAAAATCACTTGTTGAATAGTTTAAGCCAGTACTGGCAGTATTAGTAAGTAAGCAATCTTGCTGTCAAAAGCAGTTAAAAATTTTCAAGCTGCATTCTTGAAACCCCACAATCAAAGCAGCAGTAGATACACTGAGCAAGACTCAAACTGTGATTAACTGACTGACACACAGTGAGTTTGAAGTAACATGCAAAGGGGAAAAAAAGGAAAGAAAATGAAAGGAGATACAAACTGAGACTTAGAGACCAGCTTTACGTCCATAGTTTGGATTCTTGAAATTGTTAATAGGGCTCTTGTATATTGGATTTTCTTGCTGAAGTGAAAGAAATGGTCAATGTCGAATAATTCAACAGGAAAAGAAAAGCAACATTCAACTATCACTGAGAAGAAATCATGCTATATATAAAGAAAAGTGTTAGTAAATTTTTCCCCAGTACAAGATTAATTAATTTTCTTAAATAAAACCAAAAGGCTTCCTAGGACAATTAAAAAAAAATATTCTTATCAAGCAGATGGGGGCATTGACTTCTACAGAAGTGTAGTGAAGGGGTTCTTCATTAGCAGACTCCTGACACTGCCCAGAGGCAGTGACTCCGTAGCCTACGAAAGCCTATAGACCATAGGCTTGTTTTTCTTGCACATTTTTCTGTTGGCAAAGAGCTGGGAAGATTTCAACAAACCAGCACCAGCCATGATTTTGTGACTTTATGGAAGTCTCCCAAGTAACCCTGTGTGAGTATTTGTAAGATCTCCTCAATGAGCACAAAGTTTTCTTCTTTGCCTTCTACAGAAATGACTCATCTTTGTAATAAATGTTTTAATCATATGTTGTAAAGCGTGATAGAACTGCAAAGCTGAGCTGTTCTGACACCATTACATCTTCTCTCTGACATGTTATTTAAATCCGAGTTACTACTCTCTTTTCTGCCTTGAGAAGTACTTCTCTAGGAGGACTGGTTACAATCTGAAACACTTAGAAGCACATGAACAAAAATCTTCTGTTTTCCCTCCGCTACTGCAGCTTTTATACATAGGAAAGCTTGACTCACCGTATCCCACTTGGCATTCATCTTCTCCTTTTCAAATTTAGCAAATTCTCTTCTGTCGTGAATGATCATTAGTAGTTTCCAAATCAATAGCAATGCAAGTCCAATAAGAACAATTCCAGCAACCACACCAGCTACAATGGGAATGATGTCAGGACCACTGGGGCACTCTAGGGAACAAAACAAGGGAAACAGAATTTTACAAACTAGTAAAGGTAATGCATATCCAGAAGCTTTTAACATTTGATTTTGTACTGAAGCCAGTATTTTGAATATCAGATATGCCAATACTACTTTTCTTTCAAATAAGAAAATTTTTGGAGTATGTACATCCTGTAACATTCCAGCTTATTTTTATCCTTCTAATTTGTGTTTGATCTTAGCAACAGAACAACTTCTGTTCTGATGATAAAGTCGATACACTGCTAACCCTTTAAGCTATTTATCTACATATTAAGAGTAAAATAACTGGCAATTGTATTTTAAACATTTAAGAGCTCCAAGTCAAAGGCAGTGGCATCTGGAGCACAAATGCTGACCAGCAGAACAGGCCCCACATACAGCAACACAGAATACTCTTAGTTGAAAATGACCCACAAGGATCATCAAGTCCAACTCCTGTCCCTGCATGGGACAGCCCCAAGAGTCACACCCTGTGCCTGAGAGCATTGTCCAAATGCTTCCTGAACTCTGTCAGGCTTGGTACTGCAACCGCTGCCCTGGGGAGCCTGTTCCAGTGCCCAACCACCCTCTGGGTGAAGAATCTTTCCCTAATACCCAATCTAAACCTCCCCTGACACAACTTCAGGCCATTCCCTTGTGTCCTGTCACTTGTCATCAGAGAGAAGAGATCAGTGCCTGCCCTTCCTCTTCCCCTCATGAGGAAGCTGTAGACTGTGATGAGATGCAAAGTGATTTAAAGTGGCTGATACAGAAATAATAATCCTTCAAATTAAAAGCCAACTTCACTATTAATATAAAATTCCCAATAATCACAAACTGAAGAAAGGCTTTTGCGGAGCTCAGTGCACAGACTTAAGGAGTCAGAAGCAAATTAATGCAACTCCTGTGCAATAGAACAACTGTCAATAGAGCACAGCTTCCCCCACATCGCAGACTCCTTATCTTCATAGCTGCCTCTGCAAGAGTGAGGGAAGTGGGAAGGGACACGACAAGGAATTCCTTGGGAGCTAAGGAACACGTGTCTGCTCCACAGAATACAGCTCTACTGGCCAGAGCTTGTTCCTTCAGCACTTGTATGGCACAAAATTAAGGTGCCTCCTCGTACATGATGGGCTCGATTCACCTCTGAGCTAAGGCAACAGAAGTTTATACATGAAGAAAAGATCAGGCCTCAAAAGCGTAGGGCATGTATGGCTTGTCCTAGGAGACAGTGCTCAAGTTTCTCCCCTATACTATGGACTACATTTGTAAAGAATTTAAAACATTCTGAATTGAAGCAGTATTTATTTCTAAAAGCCCCTGGCCACTGGCCTGTGTTAAGTGATGATCATCAAAATTATCAACTCTTGAAAATTCCTCAAGCATATAATACAGCACTAAATCTCTAAGGTGTGTATTTTCTATCAGGCTTATAAAAATCAGGAGACCACAAACTGCTAATGTACAAAACCATAAATTTTGTACTGTTAGATGCAACGTCCAGTGATTCAAACTAACAATACTCTTGGTAAATAAATGGTAAATTACTGATGGAGCTATAGAATTGTTCTCACTTTTTTTTCTATTAGAAGATTGATCTATTAAGGATTAACTAAGCAAAATGCTTTTGGGATCTATTATTGAAGGTACCTCAGTTAAGTAAAAGCAAAGGTTGCCAGCATAAAATAATTCAAGCAGTTTGCAACATGGTACACAATTTTATGTGGACTGATCCCAAATTATTCAGAAAAGGGAAAGAAAAAAGCATCAAAACCCCACAGACACCATTGTTTATAACCTGTAGCACAAGCCTAGTAAAAAAAAAAAAATTATCAACCTTTATCTAAATAGGACTTGCTACAGGAGAGATAAAATAAGCCTGAAGGTACATCAAGTGCAAACAG
Source organism: Corvus cornix cornix (assembly GCF_000738735.6). Taxonomy (NCBI): domain Eukaryota; kingdom Metazoa; phylum Chordata; class Aves; order Passeriformes; family Corvidae; genus Corvus; species Corvus cornix. The sequence continues at coordinate 14,199,775 of NC_046333.1, read as the reverse complement.
GAAATGTTTCAACAAATATACATGACTGATTGACTTTCTGCTTTTAAAAAACAGAATCTGTTTCTGTCAGCCCAAGGGTTTGAAAAATCTAGATCTAGCAGACTTACATTTTTCTAAAGCCACTCAGACATGCACAACTATCACTCAGGGAACAGGTACCTGTTTCTGAATGCATTCAACTCACCCCAATCAACCAGAGGTACTTTGTAGCACCCAACAACTGCACAAATTAACAACAAAGGAGGAACAGGCAACATCATGTTCCTACCTGGGGTCTCCACCACGTGGACATTGGCTTCACCATTTGAGTTGACAGAGTAAGTGAAGTAGAACCAGCAGTCATCAACATCCTTCTCTTTGCAGTGGGACAGGGGATCGGACTGGCCGGGCTGCGGCAGCTTGTCCCGGCTCTCCACCCGCGTCATGTTGAAATGCATACATTCCTGGGAACACGTTTCCTTCTTCTCTCCCTTATCGAAAGCTCTGCACTGAACGCAGTCCCTGGGGAAGGACAAAACAGAAGCAGCGCTTTTGAATGTGTTCATGGAGGATTTCTTGCATTTAATCTAAAGAAATGTTAAGGAGAAAATGTAAGGAAAAAAGCCCAAGAAAAACCAACCCTTTTGCCATAAAGGTTAGGAAAAAATAAATCAAGAAACAGCTTTATATCAGTCAGAACATTTATGTACCTTAACAAAAGCCCTTTTCACAAATTCCTCTTTCCCTGAATGACCTACAAGCTTCAAGGACAGAAAAAACCCCAAACTTTTTCAACACCTCTACATGGAAAATGAATACTATCAGAAAAGGCACTGTAAGAACAGGGTATTTACAGTGGAACAGTGTCTGAGACAGGTTAAAAAGAACAAACTGAGTGACAAGCTTTACAGTGGGCTATCACTGAATAATTAATTGAAAAAAGTAGATTGAACAGGACTTTTATACTAGAAAGACCAAGGTTTTTTCTCAGCACTAAGTCAGTTGCACAGGAATCAGCTCAGCCACTAATCCTAAACTTATTTCAAAGTTTTCATACAGAAAATGCTAGGTTTCTAAAAACCTGGATTTCCAAAGGGAGGGATGCAAATTTCGCTGGCTCACACAGGACTAGGTTTAGTTTTTGACAGTCAGGTTAGTCTTTTTTAATAGTATTTCAGAATAAAAGTTTTAATCAAAAAGCTTAGCTGAAGTTTTAACTATCGAAAGCTTTGTTTTGAAAATCCTCACATATAAACATCACTAACTCCAATGCACAGATGCTGGGACTTGGTTTTTTAGGTACGTACTTGTGCTCTGCACAGACACCAAGGCAAGTCTGACACATTTCACATGTGGGGCCTTGGAATTTGGGATCTGTACAGTTACAGGTGCCACATTCACAGGTTCCTCTTCCATTGCAAATCTGCCCATTAGATGCCATACATGGTGTAGTATCCAAGGAACAATCGCAGGCGCTGCCAGTGAAGTTGGGGAAACACTCGCACACTCTGCACTTGCAGATCCCGTTTCCTGTGCAGCCAAAAGGTATTGCAATGAAATCAGGTCTAGTACAAAACATAAAATCTGTGACAGTGAGAAATAAATTTTACCACCTCAGGGTAGATAAATGAAAAAGAAACCATGGTGGAGAGATAATGAAGACTCTAATGAATTAACAGGTACAAAATAAATTTCAGCTCCTTGAAAACCTACTTGCAGGCATTTCTCCCCTTTTCCCATTCTCCTACATTTGGATTTCCTTTCATAAACAAAATAACAAGACTTGGGAAATCAGATCAAGAACAGTATAATGTGATGACCATATCCCCTGGGTAGAGAACATTACAGCACTGCTTCAATTCACAATTTTGCACACATACAGATAAATTGACTGCTCCTGTCTTTGTTATCTATCACTGTACAAACGTATAAAGCAAGACTTAAAAAGATGAGGAATGCACTGACTGAGTATTCAAAACACAGAAAAATGAAACAGCTTTGCCTCCAGAAGACACCAGTGTTCAGCTGCTGTACTTCTGACCTCACACACCCAACCCAACTTCATGCTCCTTACACTCCCAATACAGGAAACAAGATGCCTTTATCTTGGTCTGGATAACAAAGAAAGATCTTTGGCTACACCCCTCCTTCTCCACTGAGGATAAAGTGTTTCAGTCAACACTTTCCTGTCACCTATGTATTTTATTTGTTTATTTCCTGTGTATTCTGGAGCACCAGAACCTTTGCTCCCATCCCTTGTGGAACTGGTGGGCAATAGTGGATTCTGAGCAAATCAGACAAATGAGGTATTCTCATCACTCAGTTAGATCTTAGCAGCTTCTCTGTTTTATTTTTGTATCACAGACAACACTGAGCTAGTAGTTATGCTCCTACTGGATACTTCCACATGCAAAACAGCAAAATAATTTAGACATTAGCTGCTGAATGGTTATTTAAATTGCTTTTGATTTCAGGAATTAACTATCATCAAAGTCTTGCTTCAAGAGCTTAAGGGGTTTTTCTGGATTTTGCACATTCTAGTCTTCACTTACCTTTCAGAACAGTGTCAAGCAGTTCACTGGTATCCTGTCAAGCACCAAAGTCAAGCACTCACTATTAAAAGCAAGCTGAGGGCATTCTTTCTATTGACACAGTGGTTACACTGAGCCAGTATAACATTACAATCTCAGGACAGCTGTCTCAGCCTTCTTAACTGTAATACCTGAGGGTAACTCTGCAATAAACAGCAGAAGTCAAGTTCACTTCACACCGTTCTTGGACCTGTGATTCAAGGAAGGTGAAATGTGCATTAACAGACTACATGTTCAGAGGGCTGTTTAATTAATAGACAAGTGTTTGCAATCACTAAACCTGTGGATACTCTCATCTCTGGTGTCAAGTGGCTATGATCTTTTAGCTAAGTATCCCTACTCCACTGGGTAGAGAAGATAGACCTATAAACTGCTGACCAGCTTTGCCTGCAGAAAGCTGAAGCATCTCTCACCTCCACAGATTAAACCATTTGATCGATCACAGTTGAAGTTGTCACATTCACAGTATTTGCCAGAATACACCTCATTGGTGTTTTCCCTTTTCTTGCACACACATTGTCCACAAATGCATTCTCCATTGTTACTGCAGATTTCTGTACTGTTCTCTCTCCTGCAGTAAGCATCCATGTCCTCACTATTTACTTCATCTGTGCTACATTCACATAGTCTTCCAATACGTCCTTCATTACATCTGCAAGGTAAAAACATGACTGAAAATGTAATCTTAATTGAAAGTCACACAAAAAAAGGCCACAAGAATAGCACAAAGAACAGGAGTAAAAGTGGCTACACTCTCAAGGGATGTTACAACTTAAACTTCAAATGAGGTTTCCAGCTGACACCTATGTACCAATTCTTGAAGGCACTGAAACGAACTGGACTAAGCTACTCTTATTCTGATTATTTTACCTGATATTCCAGGTGAGAAACTATGTGTCACTCCCTCTAACTAAACTGTCATATAATCATTAATCCCTCTCTCATGTGACAGAACAATAATTATTTCTCAAGTGACAGTAACTGTTCACTGTAGCTGTTGTCATACTTCAATGAAAAGATTTCCTATGAATTAGAGTAGATGATCTTCAGAGCTGCTGAGCTGAGATCTTCAGGGACCAGCACTTCTCATTATGAAGGGTAAGATATTGATGAGCAAATGGAGGTTGCTCTTGTTCCCATCAGTGATTGACAAAATGTTATGTGGTGTCCATCAGAGACAATAGATCACTGGGAAACTGCTGCATTTACAAAAACAGAAGGCTGTGCTTACCCACAGGCCAGTTCTTGCCCACAGGAAACCAAGTGGACACCAGTGACAGTGACACCAAGTATGAGAAGTCTTTCTACACATAGATGGGAAAATCTGGTATCCTTATTTGAAAAGGAACATCAAAAACTGACCTATATCCTTTAAAGTGCTGACTCAAGGCCAAATTTGAATTCTGACTCATACAATAATGCTGATCAAATGATCAATATTTAAGCATAGGGATTATTTGCAGAGATATGGCAGTATTTCAAAATATCCTGAAAGAAACAGGCCTGTAACAGCAATTACTGTCCTTTCACTAAAAAACAAGTAAACCCAAGTAAACCCTAATTAAGGAAACAAAGATCTTGCTCATATTTCTCTTTTAGAAAAATAAAGAAAGTATCTTTTTATTTACCTGCATGCACCACATTCAAATGTTCCATTTCCTGCATGGCAGGCTGGACTGTTAGGTTCTCCTTCACTTTGACACTGACACTCACAGATGAACTGGAGATTAATTTCCACTTCTTCAGTGAATCCCAGTGGTTTAATTTTAATTGTTTCATTTTGTTCTTTCTTTGGACATTCATTAGCTGTTATATTAATCTCAAATCTAACCTGCAAAAAAAGACGTGGAGTACCATGTTACTAAAAGGAGTTTTGTCTATACAAATGCTGTGTTGGACACTTTAAATGCATTTTGTATTTGAGTAGCAGCACATATACTCTGAGTTACCTCATCTCCAATTGAAATGTTAGAGCACTTCCTTCCATCTTCTTGTGTGTCATTCACTCCATTCTTGCAGAAAGACTTGTAACTGATTGTCACTCCTTTTGGTAGCTTAGTATTTTCCAGGATAACCTCTGAAGAAAGGGACTGAAACAACAGTTATTACCTAACTTCAAACTGACTTGCAGAAGCATTTTGCTGAAGAACAGACATTATACAGCTATGTCCAGTCTAAGCACCAACCCCACAGGCACACTGGAATTATTTAAGTTCCAATGTGCTGAGAAACACCAGCCCAGAGCTGCCCAAAGTCATGCCGTGGTGACCCCTTCTCATGTCTGAACCTGTTACAGGGTCAGGGCAGCTTTCCACAGATGTTGGAGGCACTTGTTTACCCCATCTACCCCAAAGGAGAAGTGAGGCTCATTTATACACAATGCAGCAATGAAGAAAATATTTTGGGGTCAACCCAGCAAAATGGCCTTTTTTGCTAACACTTGGAAAGAAGGTAAAAGTGGAGATACTAAAGAAACAGTGTGGGTTTTGGTTGTGAATTTTATTTTTTGAAATGGAAAACGTGGATGGTAACTCTACTTTGTAATGCCATTTTAAATGGCTTTAAGAGTGTATCTTTTTACTCGTCTAACCTCTTATTGCCATAGAGTCTGAATGTTTAGTGTGGTTTTACAGCAATGGAGTATATTTATAGTGTACTATACTAACTAATCCACTTTGGGATCTCTGCTTGAAAAACTTAGGGCCAAGAAAAATTAATACATCCCGAATAAAGTGTGAACTTACATTGTATGCATCAATGATCAGCTGAATCACGTTGCTGGAATTTGAAGACAATGTTCCCACTGCTGATTTTGGTATCAGATTTTTCAGTTCCTTTCAATATTTACAAAAACAGAAGGAAAATTACCATCTTATGAGCAAACAAAGTATAATTTGTAATATAAATGGTGATATAATGCGTTAGTGGATTAACTAGTCAAGATCAAGTACTTCAGAAAATAAAGCTGTGTTGCCAGAAATGATCACAATTTTTGAGGTTATACACAGCCCTACTAGCACAAACATGCAGCCTTTTCTTCTCCTTTGCATTTTCACTCTGCATTTGGCAACAGAATACTAAGCCCTTCTCTTGTACAAGTTGACCACACACAATCTCTCTTCAACCACACTTAGAATACATTAAAAATAGGCAGGCATCTTTTTCCAACAAAAAAGAAAAAACAATTTGAATACAGTTTAAAAAAGAACCCCAAAACCAAAAAAACAGATTAAAAGAAGGAAAAATATGCATGTCCTTTACACAGTCATTTCCTATTGCACAATCACATCCAGCAGTTTAGTTAATTTTAAACACGGGGTATATAAATAGAGCACAAGAGACAAAATATGTTCTTTCATAAGTATGTCCCCTGATTCACTGTCCACACCCCCCTCAGCAATTTTGCTGTAAAAATGTTCACAAAAATTAGAACTGCAAACGTGTTCTCCACTCCCTCATACCCATGAAGAGCAGTAAGGAGAAGGGGCACTTTCTCATTGGAAATTACACACAGAGTCAGTTCTGATTTGAGCAAGTAAAAAAGCTTAATAATTATGTATGTGGGTAGCAAAATATTACTTCCATGATCACTTACTTTCACAATTATTTTAATTTCAAATAAGGCAATTTTAATGACTTTAGAGTAATTTCTTTACCTTATAGACTGCCTGAAACTCTTCAGTAACAGCAAAGATTGTCTGAATATTATTCTCACTAAGTTTCTGTACCAGATGAGCAATAGAGGGATAATCCTAAAAAATCAAGCATAAAATTAAATTCAAATTTGAGACACACTTCTAGAAAATAAGCAGAAAGACTCTGACATCATAAATACAAATAATCTTAAGAAACATACATACAACTCCTAACTACCCAGCTCACATCACAATTCTAAAGCAAAACAACCTCTGAAAACAAACAGGCATTGGTTAAGATTTCATGAATGCCCCATGAAGACAGGTGTTTCTTCATAGACATTATCACATTCCATGTCATATATAAAGTTAAATCCTTGATCTTAATGTTCTCAGAAAATTCTCTCCAGTCCCTCAAAACCACTACTTCTTGCACTGTTTCATAAAGAAATGATGAAATAAAACTGAATTTATTTTAGGTTTTTATTGAACAATTTTCACTCAAAGTTAGGAATATTATGAACACGCAAACTTGGTAAAGCTTATTGTGGTTACCCCATCTGGTAAATGTTTCTCTTTCCACTTTTTGCCTAATCTCCCTTTCAATAAACCACGAAGGCAATGTTAACCATACGTGTACCATGAACTTTGCATCCTAAGATTTCAGTCTTAAAAAACTATTCAAGGAGATATTTGATAGTATTTTTCACACTAGTAAACTATTATGAACATGAAGACTGGTGAAATGATAAAATAATGGGACAGCCACCACAGTTTTCCAGTGGACATACAGGCCATTCACTTAAGAGTTCGACTATGACCCTTATGCATCCCTTCCAACTCAGAATATTCTGTGATTCTGTGTGATATGCAGGAGTATTAGTTATCAAAGAGGTTAAAATCCAACAACACATAATCATAGTATGAAAGTTGCCATTTCTTGAAATTTTCCAATTAAGACTGGATTAATTCTTGCACTTCAATTCTTTAGTTAAGCTAAAGTCTCTTGATGGAAACAGATACATTTTCTGAAACATAATGGTCTGAAATTATATCTGGTGACCCAATGAGATCTTTTGAGCTTAAGCATCATAAAATATTCATTTCCCTAGAAGATGATATAAAGACTTACATAATAGTGGCTCATTGTGTACACATTATTTTCCAGATGACATTTCCCATCATTTGGTAGAACAATTCCACCAAGTTTACCATCTCCTGCAAAGTGGAATCCAGCATCCGTGGAAAACACTAATAGCCTTGTAACATTCCTCCAGCCAATTTGTTCCTTGGGAAAAACAAAACCAGATTTTAGTATTTTGTACCAATTTATTTTAAAGCATTGGGGACCAACACTTGAGAGAGAAATGCATGGAGAAGTAGACAGATTTAGGAGAAGCCACACTGCAGTGTCACCATGGAAAACACTGATTCATGCAAACCTTGGAAGCACTTGTGTTTTGTTAAACATCTTCTCCAAAACATCTGCTGCAGGTTTTTCATCAAATGCAAGAAAGATTCTTTTTGGGACAGACCCTGCTCAGTTCTCATTAGAGTATCTGAAGAGGTTTTAGAAATCAGGCCCATCAGCCCAGCTCTTCAGTGCCAAGTCCACTGCCATGCCATGACCAGGCAGCCCCAGGACACTGGTGTGCGCAGTGTCACTACAGTACTGAACTGCCCAGCATTAGGCTCTGAAGAATCATCAGGCTTTGCCAACCTAGTTCAGATCTGCACCCAGCACAGTGCTTGCCAGAGGACTGGCCCATGAGCATCCTGGCCCACAACTGCAGGGCCTAATTATGTAAGCTTTCCTATTTTAAAAATTTTTTCCATGGGGCTGAAGCCCTAGCTAATTTCAGGAGAGAAGACCATGTAAAAGTGTCATATAATACCAGTTGCCACCAAAAAAACCCTAGAAGGCTTATGATTAACACTGCACTTTTAAATTAAGAATCCAGATCATTTCAGAAAGTCTTGAATCCATTGATCAACAGCAAAAATAATGTGGTAACAAAGAAATAAACTTGGATATCGCTTTTTTGGGAATTCATTTTGTACAGGTGCATAGAATAGTCTCTCAAAATGACCGAAACAAAGAATCCTTAGGCCTCCAAAAATAAATAAAAAACCAGTTTTCCGTCTACTTCTGTCTGAGAAACTAGTAGAAGTCACAATACACCAGATTTCTGCAACCACAATTACAAGGAGCTTACAGACCTTTAAAGTAATCTGGGAACAACTGCTTACTCAGGATTTCATACACTTTTAAGCAGAACCTGACTCTTACTCTACAGCAAACTTAAAAATCTTTGTCTCTGTGCGCTGTGATCACGAGCTCTGTTTGGCACTTTCGCATTTCCCAGTTTCATTCACTCACTAGAGCTCTTCCTCACCTACCCAGTCTTGCTTGCAGGAGGTGACATAATCAAATGCCAGCCACCATAAAACACTAAGGCTGCATTCAAACAATTTCGTCTAATAGAGCAGTAAAAAAAGAGTAATACACACTTACCCCACAAACTGCAACCTGCATTATTGCATCAAATCCACCTTCAGGAGAATCTAAGTTCCCAGAAATGTGCTGTTTACCTACAAGTTCATTGAATTTGTTTCCTTCACTGGTAAGGCTAAGCACATTTTTATAGCTAAATGGACTTGTACAGTTCTGGTCCCCTGTACAAGGATTTCTGAGTTTGGCTGGTGTTGTACTTATATAAGGCATCACAGTTTTCTCCACAAAAGAGCCAAAACCTAAGACAGAACAATAAAATCCCTGTAAGTTGAAGAATGGAAGTCTCATTTGTATTATGACACAACAGAATTCAAATGCAATATAGCTGAACTGACATCAGAAATAGCTCTTATACTTGTTTATGTCTCACCTTCTCCATCAACACCAAATACTTTTATGCTGTTCAACAGGTTCTGTGTATTAGAACATCTGCCATAATACTGCTAAACTGAGAAAAAAAATTACTCTTCATACACAGTCATGTGAAAAACATCAGGAAGGAAACTTTGGGGGTTTACTTACTGTTTTTCTAGAATAGGCAAATCTTTCTTACCAATCCGAAAGTCTGAAGTTATTTTTTCCATCTCTAACATCAGAGCTGTTCCGAGACTTTTCACATTCTCTAAATCATCTTTCATAGAATAGGAGAGGTCCATAAGATAATAAAGGTCAATAGGATAGTCTTCAGCTCTCTTGAACTTTAATGAAAATGTTTGGGGTTCCCCTGTTCCAGAGATTAAACAACAAACAGAAACCATTAAAAATTCCACAACTGCACTGGCAATAAAAATGCCTTTCTAAGGAAAGGTCTGTAAATATTTATGAAGGTTTTGAATTACAGGCAAGTGATTTTTTTCTCCCGTTAATTGAAATACTTAACATCAAATTAGGATGAAAAAAATGTCAACGAGTGTTTCTTTCAAATGTTCAACTTCATATTTCTGAGGTACTTTATCTCCCCACACAAAATATTAGCCTGTCAAAAAACAAGCTTCTTGTAGTTGCTGCAATTTCAAATCTTAAAACTTGCAGTCATTCTAACAAGGTTCCTGTAAGACCTAATAGCACAAATTTTCAAGATCTATTTTCATCCAAGATGACTTCAGTAATTCTCAGAAGTTAACAAACCACATTGTTTTAACAGGTTTATAAAAGAAAAATTAGTTCTGGATGAAATATTGCAAGTTGCTTTGCATCTACCAAGCTCAGAGCACAAAAATGGCAGCGAGAGAATGGCAAGTTACTATTTGCTGTGATTGTGAGCCCAGATCCTGCATTTTATAGAAGAATGTAGTCTCACTCTGATGCTGAGAGAGTGCAGAAGAATTACACACACATACCACACACCCCCTTTCCCAGAAAATGGAACAGTATTCTTTTGCCTATTATATATATGAAATAAGGAATAGAATCAATAGGATTTCCTGCTCCCCTCAGTCATTGAACTTAAATGGTAGTACTGCTGCTGCTTAAGTTTGCTTAATAATTAGGAAACATTTGCTAAACATCAGCAAAATCAGTAAAGTGAGAAAACCATTAAATGGGCAAGTGAACAGCATATGGATCATACAGCTATATAATATGGTTTTCACAAAAAAAACCCCAACAAAACAAAGGGGGAAAAAAAGCCATAATACAAAAAACAACCACAAAAATCTGTTTAGATTTTCCTTAGCTAATATTTCAAAAGCCCTGCACAGAAAGCAAGTGTCCCCCTCTGCAAGCACATGGTCCCTCAGAGAACTTACACCAAGAAAAGTGCTTATAAACAGAGTAACAATCTTTTGGGTAATTAGATTCTGGTTGCCCAGGTCTCTGCTATGTTCTGATGAAGAAACCTCTGTGTCAACAGAGGAACAATAATTTGGTTTGAAGCAAAAAAGGTCACATTAGAAATAAATAGGAGCCATATTAAAATTGCAAAATAATTTTCATTACTTTCCTCTCCGCATCACGCTGAGCCTGCTTAACATCATCTTCCAATTATTACTGCAACCACCACTGAGCAGCTGATCCCAAGTACACAAGTTCTGCTTCCAGGAAAATACAAGGCAGCTGTTCAACGAGCCTACAGTACCCAAGAACTCTCCTTAAGGACAATCTCCATTGTGCTCAAGTGAGCCACTAGCCTTGTTCCTCCCCATCCCCCTCACCTGAAGGAGATAAAGTTCTCTTTAGGGGCTAGAAATGGTACATAACTACTTTGTTTTTTTCATTACTGTGGTCCTGTGTCCATATCTTTAGCCTCTGGAAGGTATTTTATGTAGCAATCCAAAAATTGTGCTGCATAACTACAAAACCACTTTGTTCAGACACACAGACTTCAGGTAACAGCAGCACTTCAAGCAAAAGGAAATGCCCTCATAACTTAGCTTTAAGTTTTTGCTGACTCCTCTACTTTCATCCCATGAAGCACACTGTAGAAAATCAACTACAAAATACTGAAAACAAAACAATTTTACATTTCTGATATATCTATCATTCCATGTTGTATCAATTTTCTCCTAAGTTCTATTGTAAAAATAGAACAAGTGATAATATCTAATCTTTCTTAAAAATCAAACAGTATTTGGAGTATCTAAACACCTAGAGCTGAACTCAATGGCTCTGCTATCATTCACACTATCTGAACAACAGTCATTTCTGTAACAAAATGGTTACACATTCAAATCAAAACATGCAGATGCGGTGGTGACAGGAAAACCATCCCAGAAGTGGGATGAAACTGTCCTTACCGACTCTTAGATGCAGCGCTAATTTCTGTGGCTGGATCTGTGTAATGGCTTCTGGTTTCAGTTTCTCTGCAGCGCCTTTCTTACGATTCGTTACTTCTCTATTTTCGAGCACCTGTTTGCTGCCTCTGGGATTTTCTATATCTTCCATAGGGCAGCCTTTACTCTTCAGTGCTGCCAAGTCATCACACCGGGCAGACGTTGGCTCTCCTTCTTGCAAAAAGTCCTAGAAAACACAAGCAAAAGAGTACTAAGTTTACAGCTATGTGCAAATTGTTATATTCTTCCCACAACTGCTCTTCCTACAATGATTCCATCTTTTTTTTTTTCCCCCCAAGTTTAGTAATAAAACACATGGTCTTGAAATATATTAAATTATACTAAATACATTCAGTGACTACTATTTACTCCAGGAGTTTGCATCTACTTGTCTGTGTATAAGATAAAAGTAAGATGAAAAAAAAAAAATAAAGCCCAATGTCACCTCCATCAGAAGTGGGACATCTGTTTAAACTGGCTACTCTAAAAGCGACTGGAAGTGGAAAAATATTTTCACATAGTTGCCAATAATGTGAACCTACTTATATAGCCTGCTTTTAACATTCTTTCCTTTTTAATTAAGCTCATGCAAATGTACTTTGGTACTCCACAACAAAGTAATAGCTATATGCTGACATAGCAGGGCAAAGATAGACAACTCTTATTTCGGGGAAATTCCATCTGAAAGCAACACCCATAAGCAAGACCAATCCTTAACTTTGTTCAGAACAAATTATCCTTACCTCAAACCTTAAGAAAGCTTTAACCTCAAATATAAATAAATAAGGCTTCTACTTGAGAAACTTGGCAATTCTGTTTCTGCCCCCATCCCCAAAATATGCATATAAATAAATGTATACTAAAGCTTGTTGGTTTTTGATGACACAGACCTACAAGAAATCTGACAGCTCAAGGCCAAATTATAAAATTCGTCAGTTTAATTAAATGTTGCAAATTTATAAGCTGGTTTGGGCAATAGTAAGTAGGCAGTATATAGAAATAAAGATACATTATCATCTCCTAGCAAGAAACAAAATTTCTCAGTTTCCAATAACAAACCAAAGAAGAGCTATAGAAAACATTTTCTTCTCTTTCTAACCCGAAGAAGATACATCAGCATATACTGCTTGTACCTTATATTTTGTAGTTTCCTGAACTTAATTTTTCTTAAGAAAATACTTTTTGTTTCATAATGAAACAAACCACCCACTCACACAAACCTATCTCCTACTCCTCAAATCTACCAACAATAGAAAACTAAAATTTGAAAATCTTTCTTTTAGAAGAAAAACCCCCGTCAATCTCTTTCCCTACTCCACCTACATCTGTCTAAAATTAGCTCTTACTCTAATGTCACTGGAAGAATACAATTAAGCATACCCAGACAGATTCCACGTTGGAGCCATTTTAAGTAACTATGAGACGGCCTATAGGTTCTGTATACACTTAGGATTCAGAAAAGGAGAAGTAAACACATTGTGAAAAACATCTATACTCAAACCAGAAAATCACAGTATTTGATTTTTTAAGTACAAGTAAGTATTGAATTGAAGAACTAGAGGAAACTACTATTAATGAAAACAGACATTTCTATACAGAAGTTTGAAACCAAGGGAAAAAACCAAGCCATAAAAAGAATTTTGCAACACTTACTGTTTTTTTACACCAGCCACAGTTTGGTCCTGCTTGTATACATTCTCCACATGACTTTGCATTAGCTTTTATGCAGTCACTTCCACCTTGCCAGGAACACAAAGAGGAACACAAATCCGTCACTTCATTTATAAAAAGGTGTTTACAACAACAGCATTTCACTTTGTTTCATTATGGCTTTGTAAATTAAGTTCCAACTACAAAGAGGTCATTAACATGAGATATGACTGACCTACTGCCATTAGCACTTGTCTAGTGAGGATGTATTTATCCACCTAAGTAACTGCTGAACAGACACAATTTTAAAGCAGCATTGAAGTACCGCAGTGCAATCAGATAGTGCCTTACCTTGCTGAGCAAATCCATGCCATATCAAGCAACAGAGAATGCCAGCACATGTGAGCCATTTGAAATTAGCCTGGAAGACAAAACCAAAAAACCAAACTGGATGATTTGTTGTAATGAGTAAGCGGGAAAAAAAAATTTCACGAAGCTGTGGACATATAACTGTGTTTCAGAGGAGACAAGGAACACGGAACAAATGCAAATCAAATTATCTTAGTTGCACCAGCTGGACAGTTTTGCTCCAATACAAACCATGTTTGTGGGCTACATTGTATTTAGAAGACATCAAACAGGGTAGCTTCTCAAATTATTTTGAAATGCTCTTCTGCTAGGTAAACCAGCAAGCTATGAGAAATCTGAGAATGCTGCTCACCTGGGGGGAAGAACCCAAACCAAGCTTTTTAACACCTTATAAAAAATATTCATGCTCTGAATGTTATCGGAGAGAGACTTCTAAATAAAGATACCACAGCAGTACAGGGCGGAAACAGAGCTTCTATACTCACACCTCTGTTTCAAGATAAACACCAAGGCCGTTCACAAAACATTTTCTTTGGAATCTTCAAAGGGCATTTTACAGACTTACTTTGCACTTTATACACCAAACTAGAAATTTCCTCTCAAAATATGCACCATAAACCATCCTTGATATAAACTCTGCCCCTATTTTTTCTTCTTTAGACCACAAAAAATTAATGGATATCACTTATATCAAAGAAAAAGCTTTAAAAATATTAATAAAAGGCTAAATTTTTCTAATTTTTTTCTACTTTAATAGCAGGTAGTCAGCCTGGGTCAGTTGTCACATCTTTTAAATTTTGATACTATTTTAAATTGTATTTTTTATTCATTATAAGAATTCTGAGAACTTAGATGATAATGGCCAGTTTTCCTGGACATCCTAAAATGTTGTTGCTAATTAAAGCCTTTTAAGTCATCCTGGAAACAAAAGTATTCTTTATAACTTTTTGTTCTAACAAATATCTTGAAGCATAGCCAAGGACAAGTGAATCTGGCAGAATTTCCTAAAACGAACATGTTATTTTTCTAGAAGATGTACTATTTTTTGCATAAATTATCAACAAAGTAAGCAATGCTCAAATTAGTACAGCAGTTGAGCTTTGGGTTTTTGCACACTGATCTGGGGTTGAAACACAGTTGTTAGTTTGCACATCCAGCCAGAATTATCAGAGAAGGGATGGCTACTCCAAAATCTTATGGGGAAAGTTTCAAACAGAAGCCAACCCTTTGCTAACAAATTGTATCCAACAACAGTATTATATGGCTCATATTTTTCTGATAAATCATTTTGGCTCACTCTTCAGTGGATGCTGTGGTGAGAGGACAGGCAGTGGAGTTTAGACACAGGAGAATTAAGAGAATATGCTGTTGAATTACTCTGATAGATGTTATGCATAAGCATATAAGAAATTACTGGTTAAAAAAGAGGAAAAAATTCAACTGTGAATCATATCTTACTTAATTTTTGAACACTACTTATTGCATATATGCAACTCCAATTTCTCTCTGCACATTGCTGTAAGTGACCAGTCCTTCACTCACAAAAACTGTCTTCCAGAAACACTCTTTTATTAAGCCCCTCTATAAGTGATCACTTAAGTTCATTCTGTGCAACCACAAACCGTGATCAGAGGGGAACGGTGACCCAAGGAACGCGAGCAAGTGGAAGACAGATGAAGGGACTGAATCAAGGCTTGGAAAGGCAGTGCTTACATGGTTAGGAGCTCACCTACCAAAGTAGGAGTCTGGACAGCAAGGTCTTACCAGGTTGCTCAAGTTCTAGGTTCCTTCTCTGCTGCTTTTATGGTATGTAGTGTTCAGTAAACCTTGCTTCCCTCAAGTGAAAGGGTATTTTGTTACCCGAGAAGCAGTTTTGCTTTTAGTACAGCCCAGAACAGGGTGGGTTTTTCAGTAAGAAAAAAGCCAAGCTACTGGCACCAGTTGAATACCATCTTTTCTGCCAGCCTAGATGAGAAAATTATAAACAGTTCACCTTTTTAGGGCAGACTGAGAGTGGATGCACAGCAAGTCCTCACGGACTATATAAATAAGTCAGCAAAGATGTGACACAGTGCTAAAGCTATGATTAAGACCACTTGGAAGAGAAACGTTCCAGTGGAAATGCATCCGCATGATGAAGGCAGCTCTGGGCACAGCCTCCCGGTAAAGTTAACAAGGAAAATGTCCTTTTCCATATATGGCTGCGCCAATGCCTCTCCCGGAGCGAGGCCTGCCCTCCGACGCACACAGCTCTGCTCAGCTCAGCTCAGCTCGCTTCCTTTACCTCCGCAGCTTAACAGCTTTCCCAGCTGCCGAGGGCTGGGAAAACACGAGCAGAGAGCTGCTAGTTTGGATTCAGTTCTGACTGCTGTCCAATGCAAGCACAGCCATGCACACACCCTCAGCCTCCGACCCTCCTGCCGGCCGCTGCAGCGCCAAACGCACTCCCCTGCAAGTCCCCAGGCATCACCGGGAACTGCCCTCTCGCAGGTTTTCCACCGAGGGCATAAACCCAAACAAGTAATTCCCGAGTACACTAGATGGCCAAAGCAAGCCTTTGGAAACCCCTGGTGGAGCTACAACTACATGTCGTGTCAGTGTTCAACCACAGATGACTGCAACAGAAAAAAACCTCAATTGTTACAAGAAATAAATTAATATTTTTATGCAACATTTAACTATTTTCTATTACACCTGTTCTCCCCTTTCTAAATCCTTGAAAAATATTCCAGAATCCTTGAAAAGGTGGGGTTTTTTCTTCTGCAAAAAAGCAGCTCAAAGCCAAGAGACCAAAATCTCTTTAATATTTCTTTAATCACCACTTGGATCCTTTTAAAAAGGCTGCAAATGGTGCGCTGTTGAAAAACTCATTTTAAAATTATTTCTGCATATTTGTGAACCATACTCTAGTTTTGTTAAATATTTTAGGAAAACAAACATGGACATAACCTTGAATGTTTGGATTCAATGCTTTCCAAGTTGTTTTTTCTTGCTAACTGTCTCGACAAACAGCAATGCTTGAAGAAAATTTTTTATTTATCAAATCAGCTTTGATGGAAATTTCTGGAGCTTTTACTTTGAAATGAGAGACTCATTAACTGACAATTGAAAAAAGGGTTATTTTTCCATAGAATTTTGAATTTGCAAATTAAGTATTTAGAACCTTCACATTCTGCTAATCATCAAGATATTTAGAAATTAACCACTCCACAGTACTCAAGCCTTTATAGATTTATTTATTACAATGGCAATAGCATCTCTGCAGAAAATTAACAGGGCAAATGGGATCAAGGAAAAAAGATATTAAAGCAATATTAACAACAACGTGTTAGGTTGCTGCAGTATTATGCCCCTCAGCTGAGCTGCTTCTCATCTGACCCAGTAATCCAGTATCCACCAAGCTGATGGCAAGCAAAGGAAAACACTACATGGCATCTGCCCCTACTGCATTCTGAACTGTGCCTTGCTGCAAAGCTTTCCACTGAAACACACAATGACCACAGGGGAAACATTTCAGTGTGCAGTAAGAGCTGACCTGTTGTGCACACGCCACTTTTTGAGGCAGTATCCAGACAGCCAACTTACTCATATCCCCACACACCACTCTAATTGCACTTATAAATCTGGAAATGAATACGCAGCTTACACTTTCGGACTCGTGTTCACGCTTCCCGCAGCCTGACACCTCTGCATGAGCTGTGCTTTCATGGGTTTAAATCTTAGTTCAGAAATGCTGGATGGAATTGATTCCTCCTAGAGCTGATGTTTACAGCCACTTTCATGCAGTGCAAGGACGGACAGTCACTTAAAAGAGCTGCCCCATGCTCCTTGTTGATTATTTGCTCTTGTTAATCAACCTCCTGGCTGATTATTCTTACTCATTTCCTTTTTGATCGATACCAGTGTTACTGTAGCCACCAGGAGAGCTGGAGCAAGAAAAGGTCTGTCTGAAACTAATCCAACACAGAAAGGGTCTTGTTTCTTCCACCTGGGTACAAAACAGCTTATCCTGGCGTGGCAGAAGTGGTGAGATGAGGATGGAGAAAAAGAGAACTTGGAGGGGGCAAGGAAGCAAAAGCTCCTGCTGCTCAGCCACAGCCCGTGGTTGTGTGCTGGACTACACTGGTCACACAGCCAAGCCCCCACCCTCAGGCATGAAGGCTCTGGTTAAAAAAGGAGCAGGAAGAGACACGTTTCTAAAATAAGCAGAATGAAATAGTCTCTGGAGATGCCTGTTTCAGGACTTGATGGCTACCCTGCTAAAACAGTTCCTTCTTCCCTCCCTCCAGAAGGTTTCCTGGCATTAGCTGAGGGCCATACTTTTCAGCGTGTATTTTATGGACTAGCAAAATGAATCCCATTGACATTTCTGAAAAAAAAGTGGGGGGAAAAGAAGGGACTGAAGAAACCAAACAACCTTTGTGACATGGGACAGCAATTACACAGACATTACAAACCTCTAGCAATGACCTGCAAATACTCTTGACAGCAAAACTCACACAACAGATGTCATTAATTACAACCCCCAATTTAGCTGGATATGCAACAACTCTAAACATATCTGCTTATACAACTATTCACTGTAGAAAAGCAATTCACTATAAATTAAAGTGGTAAAACGGTATCTTACTGTTCTATGTTGAGAGAAGCATATTGCTGAGTAAGACACCAGTACAAAAAAAGTTTTACACAAAGGAGTTACTTCTGATTAAAACTTCCATGTCTGTCGTATAGATTTTCCCACAAGTCTTAAATTGGTAATTCTTCATTTATGACCTTCACAGCTATCTTATTTACTTAATCAGTGTTAATGTGATACTGAAGTATAGTTGGAATACACTGCACAGTAAATTCCAGGACCACCATTAAGAAACTACACGATGCATTCCTCACTAAACAAGCAGAGATTTGGGGTAAACAGTGGTGGTTGAATTGCCAGAAAAATTTTAATCAAAGAACCCAATCCTTAACTCAGCCCTACAAAACTATTTGTTCCCTGGATGCAGACCAGCCCTGTGATGGCTGCCCATCACAGAGGCCCAGCTCCTGACCTTGCATCATCAGGGATGAGCTAGCAAAGCATCCCCATGTAGGGAAAGTGAATTTCATGGGAAAAGTCAAGATGGACAACAGAAGTGCAGTCCCAAGAGCAGGACTTTGCAGCACACCAGTCCAAATGGGAATGCCAGAAGTAAGTCTTCCTTCAACAGCCTATCTATCTACACATCTATCAACAGCATGGCTCAAGACCATGATGTTCCTTCTGCCCCTGGCAACTTCACAGACATTAACGCAGCAGGTTTTGAACTGCGTGCAGTAATAAGGAAAGAATGGGATGTTATCCCAGACTGAAGTGCAAAATAAAAAATTCTTTAGCACTGAAATAACTTTTACACAAGAAGTTCAGCACATCAAGACTGCTTACTCAAAATGTTTCCTGAGAAAACTTTAAGGCATAACCACTTCAGCTACCCTGATGCTACAGCATAGAAGAATCAACAGTATTTCTCATTGGATTTAATTTGTCACTTATTTCTAAGTTAAGTAAAAACAAGCTTCCAAATACTCATGAGAATTGCTTCCATGTCCTGTTTTAATTTTAGCAGGACATCACATATTAAAATAATATATCATAAACCAGTTAAGACTTAAGTTTCAATTACAAGAGAGTTAAAATCTAGGAAACTGATTTTCTGCTTAGGTTAGGGAGACCAGCTCCTCCATTCCAGTATGTTTCTGTAAGGTTACCTGCCACAATTAGTGTATGTCACTCTTAGCTCAGAAGATTCCCCTGCAGGGTTGGGAGTCCACAAAGACATGAGAATACACATTTCTGCATGTCTGAGACATGAGAAAAGGTATCACAATTCTGCAAGTCTGGCATGGAAATTACTGCACCCCGCTCCCATGCCCAGTAAGGTAGACAAACATGAAGAGTAACACAACTGCTAAGACTCTGAGTTACACTACATTACTACCCACAGTTTATTCATACAGTTCTAAGAAATTTCCCAAGAAATCAAGTCACTTAAAATTCACCAAAAAGGACTGAATGCAGTAGGAAAAATCAGTAGGTGTTAGGCTCTAAATTAACCTTGTGTCTTTTGCTGAAATCCCAGCATGCGGACCTACATCACATGGCCTTGTCAGCTGAATACATGAAAATGTTCATGTACAAGTATGAGCAGGCTGAGGCCACAGCCCATGAGAACAGAGCTGGAAGGCTGTTCATGGTATGATCTTGTGTCCCCAGAGTATGGGGTGTTTGTTAGTTTCTACAGGACACAGCTGCTTCAAGACTGAACCACTAACATCACAAGGACTCACATGGTTTGACCGTATTATTGCTTTTATATAGAATTTACTGATATTTGTTCCTGGGTTTCACAGGAGCTCTCAACTTACTGACAGTTCTAAACAATTGAATGAAAAGCAACTGTGTATTTTTTAATGCAAAGTATTTTTGGTTTTGATTTGAATTATGGAATGGAAACAAATCTGCCCAAGCTAGGTACCTGGCTGCAGAGCATTGGGATGGGGAAGATTTTTCTTGATGGAAGACATACTTTTCCTCTATAACCAGAAAAAATACAGGTAGCGATTTCAGAACAACTGCAGATGATAAGGTTTCCTGTTATCTGACATCTCTCCACACTGAGAAAGACAAAATGCAGTAGAACCAGTTGGGACATGACAGAAGGTGGTAATGGATCCCAGATATTTTACAGTACTGTGGCATACACAGGAAGTAAGATAACTGGGCTCCAGTCCCTCCTCAGCCCCAAAGGGTTTGCATTCCCATCTCCTAGGAATGCTCTATCATCCTATAGGATATACTAGTAAGAGCTTTAATTAAGCCAAAGCTGCTACACAGAACAAAAGACACAGTTTTGTCTCTAGTTTACCCACTGAAGGACTCATATGGCAGGAGGTAGATAAAAAGGTATGTGGGATTCCAGATACTGTTGTCTGTAATATTTACAGATTTACAGCGTATTGTCCATGAGAAAAACCAGAGACCTGGGTTCATGATTTGGAGTAGGACCATTATTTCTTTCTGACCAAATGCTCTACCCTGAAGGGGAACATGTATATTCACACTCAGACACACAAGAGAGCCTTGACTGCAAACCTCCTGTGTCGTGGATGATGACTCTGACCAGTGCCCACTGGGCTGAAATCCCTCTCTGACTGCAGACCTGACCAATCTGAACTATACAGACTTCTTGAGGGACTCAAGTTAAAAGTGAATACAAGGACCTAAATACAAGGAACTAAAGGCAGCCAGGGAGCTTCTGGAAAGCCAGGAAAAGCCTAAGGAATGTAGACTTTTATGGAACACAGCAAACTTATTAAGGCAGGGTAAATTACATACCATGCCTTACTTCATTGTATTTATGTATGTGTTTCACTGTATTTCTCTAAGTGTTTTCACTAGAAAAATCTATTTATAATTTCTCTTAATGACAAACTCCTGCAATTGCCTGCACACTGAAATAATACTCATCACAAGCAAAAACAAGTGCCATAGCAAACTGTAAAGAAGGCTAGTGCTGCTAAAGCCCACTCAAATTTATTCACAGAATATTCTGAGATGGAACGGACACACATGGATCACTGAAGTCCAGCTCCTGGCCCTGCACAGGACAGTCCAAGAAACACACCATGATTTGTCTTTTCATAAAATATTTCTATTTCAGAACCCACACACGTCCAAATTTCATGCTGACGACGGTGACAGAAGGTGAAAAAATGGGAAAAAGATGCACAGGGGCAACTTGACGAAACAGCTATTGACAAAGAGCCTTCAGCTTTCTAGTCAGGAAACCCCAAGTGCAACCTTGATCAATCTTCCCTTTGTTCTCATGCTTCTGGAGAGCACTGTGGTGCAGGCAGGACTAACATTGGTTAGTCAGCACCATTTTGAAGTAAGGACCTTTTTTCAACCAGTGTGTGTATACGCTGCTGTGCACAGTCAGTCTGTAATTCATGACTAGATCTTCACAGTACTACCATACCACAGGTCATTATTCATTTGAGAACACTACTTTGCTGTATTACTGATCCTTGTCCCTGGCTCGGTTATAACGCACACGAAGAGACTATTTGTATAACATCTTCTTGACCTGTTGAATCATAATTTGAAGCCAAGATTCCACAGTTTAGGAGCTGATTTGGAAAGCATCTGAATGCTTGAAAGGCAGGTAGTACTGAGACACAGCTCACGAGAACAAGCAACCTGTGCATGATGACCACATATAGGAAACTGTTTAAGAGACAAGTCAGCTGCCCTTTCTCATGAAAATGTTCCTTTTCATTTCAGTATTTTTCCCAGGCAGTTATCCACAAACTGCAATTTATAGTGTCAACTCTGATAACTGTTTTGGAAAACTGTTTTGGAAAACTAGGCTAACAAACAGGTGTATTGTGCTTAATGTTCAACACTAAATCAGGAGAGAAATACAACTCTGCATGTTCTCCAGCAGAACACTGAGAGGCTTGCAGCTATATCTCATTAAAACATCAGCAATGTGCTTTAAGTATTGATTAGCACCTAGTTTAAACTAGAACATTTACACCTTTCTCTGAAAATCCAGTTTATAACTACTTCCTGCTCTAAATTCTACACTTCTCCAACTGTTGTGCTTATAAAATCCCATGTTGGTGCATCCTGCCCACAGAAACCTGGGATTCCTACAAGGACATTATGAAGCTCTTTGAACTTTAGAAAAGGACAAAACAATAAAACCTGTTCCTGTGCAGCTTATATTGGTGTGCAAGCACCCTGCAGGAGCAGCACCTCTCCAAGCCTAAACCACTAACCCACCAAGGCCATTGCTACCGATACCGTGGTTGAAAGTGTTTGCTGCATCTACAGCACCTCTGTACATGCACACCTAGAAAGCTTCCTCTTTAAGGATAAATGTACAACGTGGACATGTGTCAATAAAAAAAGTAATTTTTTTCCCCTTAAAACTGTCACTGTCAAAAATATCCCTTTTCTATGCTCCTTCAGACATAAGTTTCCAATAGTTCAAGTACACCGCAACCTTACCGACTCAAAGCATGTTGTCTCCAGAAATGTGTAAGAATTATCACTGTACCCAATCTCACTGTTATCAGTAAGCATTTTTCTGTAACAAATATTTCAGTATTTTCATTATTACAAGCATCTCTTCACACAAATGTGAGTTAAACAGAATTTTAAGAATCTGTTGTTTCAGTACTTTTCAAATGCTTTTAGAACCATCAGTTGTTTTTGCCATAACTTAATTTCTTCTCTAGTCTAAATGTAACACCATTTTTTTTTTTTTTGGTGGGAGAAAGTGTGAACTGAATATTTAACTTGCTTACATAGTTCTTTCCAGTCTACAAGACTTCTTGGCTAAGTTTAGCATTTCCATCACAGACAGATGACAATTAGGAATGCCACATAACGATTTAAGCCATTCTAGAAAACATGGGGGTCTGTTCCATGGGGTAGTATTAAATTCCTGCACACTCTGCACCACTTACTACTCCCATAAAGAGACTATTTAATTTTGTGCAACTTAAACCTCACGTTTATCCACACGGGGAAATAGAAAGTTTAGTTAAGCATATAAATATAGCTCTTACACAGCTGACTGTAAATGATGCTTCCGAGGCTGTATTGCCTCCATGACTGTCACAACATCTGGATAAACTTACTTTAATCCAAGCTTTTCTATTAAAAGAAAAGCAGAACAGAGGCAAGTATGTTCTTAAGTAAAAAGCTAGAGAATGTCAGTTAATACAATGTCTCACTTATCTATTTCTTTAAGAAAAAACAATTGCAAATGTGTTGCTGGCTATTGCCGCAGGTACTGCAGGAAGCCAGCAGCTGGCACACCGCAAAGAGCAAACTCAGCGGAAACTCGTCAGTCATTACATGGCAGAGTTCACCCACCAGGAGCTATCATTAACACTCAGGGTACAGTTTCAGCAGCCAAAACCCAGATGAAAGCTGAAGGGATCAGCAGTGCTGCAGCATCTCCAAAAAAGCAACCTCTGATCCTGCTCTACCCCTCAGGGACCTCCCCAACCTCTATCCCAAGTCAGCTCCACTTGGACCCTGAGATATCCCTTTCCCCTCCATGTCAAAAGCCACTTTCTGTAAGCCTCAGTGAAAAACAGACCTCCACAAGGGCAGACGAGTGCTGAAGAAACAGCTTCTAAGAAGGGGCAGGTGGCTGATGAACTGACTGCCCTTCAAAACTACACTGGGCTCTCTGCTGCTAAGCCAGCCTGAATTCAGGCTGTCATGGCCCAATCATCCTAAGCTGATCTTGGACAAATTGTTTATAAATGCTCTATAACACAGCCAGCCAGTTTGAAGAACTGTTCTGATTTTATTTTTACAGGTTATCAGAATAAATTAGTTGGCCAAAAAAATTAACACAAGCAAAGAACAAAATACTGAAGGATTTTAGGTCTGTTGTTGTTTGTTCATATTTTAATTCAGAATTTGAATGGCAAGCACATAAAATAATGTTTACAGATAGTATTCAAATATTTAACATCAAGTTTTAAAAAATATTCACTATATATTCACTATTCAAACACAATTTAGAATGAGACTTGTACTGAAACAAATCTCGTCCTCAACATTCTTTTAATGCCAGGTAAGTGTCCAGAAAAATGATCATGCAGAAATAATAAAAAACTGGTCATCCCACAGAACTACATACAGCCTTATAAAACTGTATTGATGAGATCTTGAATATAATTTAATTCTATATATATTTAATCTTTCATACGTTTGTTGTACATTTTTGTGTACATAACTAATGATGATTATTAATTCAATGGCAGTGTAACTGGCTAGGCAGAAGCACAAACTGAAACAAACAGTGGACTTCATCCAGATTTTGACACAAGTTCGAGTACTTGCAAAAAGCTCACCAATCTCAGGAAAAAAATAACTTCAGCCTTAAAAGACTTAAAAAAACA
Source organism: Corvus cornix cornix (assembly GCF_000738735.6). NCBI lineage: Eukaryota > Metazoa > Chordata > Aves > Passeriformes > Corvidae > Corvus > Corvus cornix. Next base: position 14,175,294 of record NC_046333.1, on the reverse strand, counting down.
AAAATCAAAACCACCCAGACTCATCACAAAGTACTTCCTAAAAAGCACTCCTGGCCTGAACAATCTGCCTATTCATACACTTCTGCTGCTTTCCAGAGCAGGATTTTAAACGTGGAGTCCACAGGCTGCTTCTAAAAGCACTGCAAAAGATAATAAAAGATGAGGTTTCTCATAGTAGCCAAGTACATCTACCAGTTTGCTACTAGTGAGCCCAGGAGACAGCTCAACTTCTCCAGACCCTTAAATTCCCCACTTTGCACCCTTCATTTTTCTGGTGCCAACTGTGGATGATACTTTCACCGCTTAGCTGAGCCAGTGGAACAAGCTGAGCAGTAACGCCTTCCTGAGTGATTTCTCACCTGATCTAGCAAGTTGAGATAGATTACTCAAGTCAGAAGAGCACTGAAGCAGGCACGAGCAGATGCTGTGAGGCTCCACAGCAGTTTATGCCAACTTACCTCCGGACTACCACAGTGCCACACGCTCTTGGTATGAGTTGCACATTTTCCCGTTCCTCCTCTGGCTCTAAAGCATGTCCTTTGCAATGCATGTGGTCTCCCAGCTGCAACAGCTGATCTAGCTGAAAATTCATTTTTTGCCAAGCTACTTCTCAACCAGAACAGTTATTTCAATAACTCAATGTACAGCCCTTTAACTTCCATTGCTGATGCAAGGAGAATGGCAAAACAGCACAGCTACAAGCAGGAGGGACAGTTGAGACCTACAGCTGGTATAAATTGCTGCAGAGCCACATTCCTATGAAAATTAAACACAATTTTAGTTGAATTCATGGTTCAAAAGCCACTGGAACATTTTACAAAATATGAAATTCAGGTAAATTTGAAAATCAATTGTCTGCTGCAGAGTTTTGAGTTATCACTAATGAGTGAGCTTTTTTTTTTTAAACTCTGCAGAGACAGCATTAAAATTGCTTGCAGCTACAAGCAAAGGTTAATCATCTTAAATACAGATATTATTAATCTAGAAAGTGAAACTGCATTGTGAATTATGCACCAAAAAGAGGCAGTATCTGTGCAAACTCTTTTATTACTATCCAAACACTCTCCAAACTGGTCAGCTGGCAGTGGTAAAAATGCTGGCAGCAATCTTACACAGTATAGTTACTCCTTAAAGCTGAAGTTGAGTTTTTCACTGAAATGAGATATCTGTAACATGGCTGTATAACATTTTAGTCTAGCCTTTGAAGTTATGTAAACAACATGTGTAGTGGAGGGAGATAACACATACATAGGAAAAAATATTTATTGCTGTTTATTGATTTTATTATGCATTTTTAACAACCTATAGCTGATATGCACAGCATGTTCTTCCAAAAAAGGAAATTTGCTGTTTCCTTTTTTATGCTGAAGTCCACACCCAGGAAAAATTACACTGATGTTCTTGTATGCTTATTTCTCACATTGATTTGTATTTGCACAGAAGTGACAAAAACAACACAAAAAAATCACTCCCCATTTTTGAACTGCACAGTAAAAGCAAAGAACAAATGTTATCTTCTAAAATGTTACACTTTCAGATGTTTTGGAAATGTATATAAGTTATATTCATATGTAACTGAAAGACAGATTTCTAATCTATTCTGACACAAAACAAGCAAACTGATAATTCAAAAACTGTCAAGCCTTGTATTTTATGCAGATGGACTATAGCATGCCTTTCAGCTTTGGGACAATCACCACCTAGCATCACAAAGTGAGCACAATAGCATACACAAAATACAATCTTGCAAAAGCACAAAAGGAACCTCTGAGAAGGTAATTCCTGACTTTATCCTAAGCCCACTAATTTCCTAATACACAAGAAAATAAAACATCAATGTAAGAAGAAAAAAGCCTGGCCAGAACATTGGCAGCACATCAACCTCGCTTACCCTGGCCAACCTTGCAGATGATGATAGCAAAGATTTCCTCATTTCTCTTTTTCATTAACAGAAGAGGGAGCATTTCACTTGCTGACTGGACAAGCACAAAGCCTTCAGCCACTCCACTGTCAAAGATGTGGTAGAAATATGAGAAGTCACCCCCATACAAAATTTATTCCAAAGTTATCGATAACCAACTACTAAAATATGTCATCTTTTGACACCTGGGAGAATGCTTTTATTTAATACCAAAAAGATTATGTTCTTTGTATTTATATACACTTCAGAAACAGGCCTTCCTCTTTGTTGTACTCATCTTTATACAAAACTTCTTTACCCGAGATCTGGAAAACCAGACAGCTGAAGGTCTAGGCAGAGCTTGGATGTTGCCAATTTAATTCTTAAGCAGCTGAATTTGCACAGGATGCTGGCCAAGCTACTAGAATGCCAGGTCCTTCAAATGACCTCCTGTGGTCCCCAATATGGTCCTGGACACTGGTTACCCTGCAGCTCATTGGGAGAGCATCTTCTGCTTTGTGGAAGATCATTCCCAGCAGGTCTTGCCAGCCTACAAGGACCCAGCCCTACAAGAGCAGATGAGGACAGATGAGATGGCCTCGTAGAGCAGCTTCCTGCACAAGGGGCAGATGTGACTCTTGGTGCCACTGCCCAAGGTTAGCACCATGTTAAGACACATTAAACTACAATTCCACCAAAGAAAATTAAGAAACACCCGAATGACAGCTTATCCCCCTTTCCCCCTTGCAGAATGGACATGTCCTTATCTCAGTATTTATTTCAAGGGCAAGATTATGCCAAACTACACATCCCAGTCTCAGGTTTCTTTTTCAGAGACCAAGTATGCATTGATATCCAAGATACTACCTTTGACTCATCACCATTTCCTAAGTGAAATACTGACTCCTCCTAAATTAATCTAATACAATTATTTTTCTTCTCTTTTAAATAACCACAAATCAGTCATCTTTGAATGAAGATAAATTCAGTGTTTCGGTTCAGCCCAATATATAATTACTGTTTTTCATACCACCACAAAGGATGAGAAAAGAAGAAAGATTTCTCTTTTTCCATTCAGCTTCCACATCAACAGTGCTTTTACTTGTACATTTATAAAGTTAAAAAAATTTTTATGAATAGCTATAACACAAAATTAACTACATGCAAGTACTTCTTTGTAGTGTAAATACTGCAGAGAAATTAATAGTTTAAAACAACAAGAATTCATACAAACAACAGCCCTTCTTCCTGCTTTTGCACTAGAATGTACCAAGAGCAGAAGTTAAAACTAAGTGAGTAAAAATCAGGACTAAGTTAAGCATAAGTAGGTGATCTCATACAAAACACGAAGGAGAAATAAGAGAATTACCAATATGATGCCAATCATTTGGGGGAGAAAATAACGGCATTAGATATTGTATATGTTGTAGTTTATGAGCGTTATAAAGATGAATCTGCACTTAAACGTGGTATTACAGATTAAAATTTTAGAGAAAGCGACTTTTATAGTCTAATGATTTGCTGACAAAATGTGAGAAATGCATTAATTTAACAAAGATTTGCAAAACGTTCTTCTGCGGTAGAAAGAAAGGAATGAAAAAGATGGTGAGAAAAGACCAGTATTTTCTTAGTTCTTACTAGCAATAACAAAAGTTAAGATTCCAGTCTCAGCTTTGTTACTCAAAACTTTCCCCTCTAATAAAACCACAAGAATACTAATGGTATTTGTTTTTGCTGTTGGAAAAGAAAAAAGGCACATGAAACTGCTTTTAAGACAGAAGGTATGTTTCATAACCCATTTTGCAGCTGACTGTAAAGAGAAATGAGAAAGATATAGCAAAAAAAAATCACTAATATATTTAATAGTCTCTGCTCAGTGACACCCCAAAGATAACTACACGTAGGAATTCTACCACCTTTTGCAAAAGAAAACGTTAATATTATAGTCTCATCAAGCTAATTCCCCTTCCATGTGCTTGGTTACACGCAAATTTTGTTAGAGAGACTTTACCATCTCTCTGAACATATCCAATCCATTAATGGCGGAATCCAATAGCCCAGGAATCCCACTAAACATTCTGATTAGTCTGTGAATAGAAAAGTAAGATAAGGTGGTTATTACAAAAATACAGGATGTTTAATAACAACAATCTGCTAAAGAGAGAACCCTTAGTTCTGAAAAAAGCAATCATATTATTTAGTGATGAATAAGGTGCCTAATGTCTCATTTTTCATTCACAGAAGTCAGAATTTTCATTTTCTGTGTAACATTCCCAATAGAAGCTGTTCAGCAAGCTTACATGTGTCTTGAATTGGGCTACAAACTCACGCAGCTAAAGCATACAACAATTTCTTACAGTGAAGCTGTCTATACTTTTTACTGGTACTTACACTAATAATCCACATGGTGGGAGAGAAAAAAGTTCAGAGAAAAAGTCTTCTCATAAATTTATTCTGACTTACGGTTTTAGGAGTTTAAGTTACTGGACCACACCTATGCAGGACAAATTAGAAAAGAAAAGGAAAAAAAAGAAATAGAATTTGTCTTCCCATTTGTGGGTAAACACAAAAATGGCTTTGTAGGCTACCCCAGAAACTCCACAACCACAAAAACTGACAGATACTGGTCAATATTGTGGTCCCCTGTGGTTACCGAATGACAAGAAACATCATCCTTTTTAGAAAGTTGGCAACGCAATACACCACAGAGCAGAGAAGAGCAAGGAGGAACTACACAGAAAAAAGGAGAACGCATCTGCCACCATAAATAACAATATTCATCAGCATTAGAACAATCCAACAAATTTTAGTTTTCTGACACAAAAGGAGCATTAAATCAGATGCAGATATTGTCAGTATCTGTCCAGGAGACAGAGCTGCAGAATTTGTTCATCTATTCATTTGTTCACAGATCTGTGATACCATCTCCCTCTTGAAAAGCAAACAAACATCCTCTTCAGAAAAAACAGCTAACTCTCCCCTACAACAAAAACTTATTGTCGTGTACAGCTTTGAGATGTGTTTGTCTAAAAAACATCCCTGCACACCTACGCCAGAGCAGAAGCCTGAGAAATCTTGAGTCTCTAACCAGCAACACTAGAACTGACAGCGAGAACGCGGCTGTTAGAACATATTCAAAGCAACACGAGTGGGGCAAGTGAAACAATTTGTAGAATCAGCAATGTAAAGACAGACGGGCAATGAGAGGCAGGAAAACAAACTGAACTCTTGAGTTTTCTGCTGCTGGGAGACAGGAAATTTTCTACTGGGCACACAGTATAGCAGCTGACTTAAAAATCTAGTCATAGGGGAATAGTACACATACTGGCAAGTACTTTTTAATGACACTTCCAAAATAAATCTAACTACATATTGCCTTAATTACATTTTTAAGATTGATTTAATTTATGTAATTGCTTTATGAGCTCTATCAATAGAAGCAGCTTAAAAGGCAAAGCAAGAAATAAGAAAAAAAAGGCACTCCCAACAAGGATTCCCTCTCAGAGGCCTGACGGCAGCTCCTAAGAATTAAAAGGATGCTGAGGGGATTGGCCATCCTAAAAAAAAAGTTAGAAAAAATAAATCACTTGAAGTTCCAGAAAACCAAAGGAGACGGAATAGGCTCTGCTACTCTAAAGCATGGGTTCTATTTTTTCTGGATCTATCTAATCAATATATTTTCCAAGTGCCACGTAAGGTGGCATGAGCAATTTTACAGCTAGTGATTAATACTGATTTAACTTAATTTGTACAATGTCTCACTGATTACAATGTCTGTCTTACAAAAAACATTTGAAAATGAATGAGGAGGAAGAGGAAGGTCAGCTGTACCAATGGCCAGCAAGCTACATCCAGCCTTCCTCCACAAAACCCACTCCCCACACCACGTGGGGAGACCTACCAGAGAAGGTAGCACAGCTCACACATCCACCTCCCGTGCAACAGTGCAAGCAAATGCTGCACGAGGCACCACGAGCAGGTCCACACTGAAGAAACCCAGGCCGCTGGACCACGTGCAGGAGGGGAACAACAGGGAATCCGCATGTCTGTCCACTGGAAAAGGAGCCCGTTGCAGAACTACAGCCCTTGCTGATGGCTTACTAAAAGGGTCCCATCAAGAGAAGGTACTTAATAGCCTGTTGAGCAATCACAACCGCAGTACCTTGTTTCTGAAGGCAGCAGTACCAAGAGCCGCAGCCAACCACCAAGGCTGTAGCAGACTGATGAGAGGCTGGGAGAACCACAAGCTAAGTGTGCATCACATCACTCAACTAAATCAAGACTGGGTGGAAAGGCAGGCAGGACAACAATTTACAAAAAACTGATGGGCACTCATACCAGCAGCAGCGAGGGAATAATATTCAGGGCAAGGGAGGCCACAGCACGTGTCCACCCCATGTGTGCACGGCTCTCCCCACGTTTGCCTTTCTGCTACTCAAGTTATCTACTTCCTGAGCTGCTGCTATAGCAAACAAGCTTTTTTTCAAATCTGAACTATAGCAGAGCTACCCAACTAGAGCTATAGAGAAGATCGTTTAGAGAGAGGAATGAAATAATGAATGAGGAAAAAAGAACAGCAGGAAAAGTTCTCAGACAGTTTTTTTTCAGCTTTGGGAATCACTTCCCAAAGGAAGTGGTATAAGGCTAAGAACTTGAGTCATTTAAAACACTCAAGACAAAACATTAAAATTCTGCACTCCCATCAGAAATTCATGCATATTCTTAGAGAAACAAGCATCCCTCCAAATTAGTCCTTCGCAAAGGTGGGCTTTACTGGGAACATGGCACAGATCAGACAACTGAACACAGAGAGCAGAATGAGCTCCCTGGTTGCACCCACAAAGAACACCAGAGCTTTACCTGCTGACATTTCATTTTGAAATAAATATGGTTCATTTATCCTGTGGCTGGCAAACAGATACACCACTTACCAGCTTCAACTTTGATTAAGGTAAGATTATGCATGTCTGTCAGCTTTTCACCTTTCAGCTGAAACATCTTTGAAAAGGACAAAAGTTGAAGGTGTTCACATCTTAAACTTGTCTTGTCTTGCCAACGTATTGCCAATGGCTCACTGTTTTTGTAACCCTTATAAATACAGCCTTAGGCAAGCTTGCAAAATGCTACTTAATCATTTGCCAGAGGCAAGTAATATTTTTTGTGACAGGAGAATGAATCATTGGTTTCATCACTGGGATGGATGTGGACAATGAATGTCTTTGCTACTCTTAGTCTTGTTTTAGTCTAATTTACATCCTTCTAGTAGTGTAATACTTCTTAAAAAACCCCCATACAAACAACCAAGAACAACAAAACCCCCTCACTACCACGTTGTCTCATTTCTCCAAACTACTTTTTCTTATGCTACCACCATCACCACAAATGATCTGTGCGCCAGGAATACAAGTTATTTAAATCTATTTCCACATAGATAAAGTCCTGCTTCATTTCAACACCTTAGCACACAAGTAACATTAGCCATGAGCGGTTCCACTAATCTAAATGGAGACAATCCTTACTCCTAAAGGTTTGTGTATCTTGGCATGAACAGGACTGTAGCAGCAATGGCAAATCTACCAGAAAAGTCAACATTTTCACCCAACAGCTATGTGCACATGTGTTGGCACGAAAGGACTGTTGTATTCTATTAAGGACAAATGAAGATGCAAACATAAATGCTTTTCAATTTTTTTCATAAATAGTCACAAAGACTACCTGATGAGTCTAACAGGCAGTCAGATACTTATTCCATAAGATAAAGACATCGGACATGGGCCTAAACAGTGAGTCAGAATGAATTTCCCATCGCTTCATGTTTCCTTCTAACCACCAGTATATGAAGGCAGTAACAGGAGACAAAGCACCGAGCTACTGCTGTAAGATTTTTCAGAAGTCCCATGCGGGACATGGCACAGAGGCCTCACATTCTCACTTCCATCGCGACACAAGTTTATAGCAAGCTATAGAGGCTCAGAGCCAGTTTGGACGGATCGAGCAGTCAAATGCTGCACTGCGACCATCCCGTCATTCAAACCGCACATACCCCCCTCTCAGTGCCCTCTTTCTCCAGACATGTGCAGGTCAAAACCCTGGGAACTCAAGTTCCTGCACTGCCTCACTCCTTTCGTTCCCATTCCTGTAACTCCAACGCCCGCTTCCCGCGGAAGGCACCTTCCCCTCCGGACGCCCACCGCCGCCCGAAACTTTCCCAGCCGAGTGCTGCCCCTTCCCCGGGCACCGCCGGCGGGAGGCGGCGGCCGGCACACGGCACGGCACCGGCACGGGCTCCGTCCCTCTCGGAAAGGAGGGCTCGGGGCGCTGCCCGGCCCCGAGCGGACAAAGGCCCGGCCGGACCCGGCGGCACGGGAGGCCCGAGGCCGCCGTCCCGCCGCCACAGGAAGCCGCAGGCTGGGCCCGACACCTTCCCGCCCACAGCGCCGGGCGGGCACGGCGGCGCCCCCTCCTCCGCCCGGGACCGGCGCCGAGGGACCCGCACACGGGGCGGCGGCAGCGCCCGGCGCGGGCGGCCGCGGGAAGCGGCGCTCGCAGCCCCGCACCACCCGCCGGAGCCCGCCCGAAGCACTAAGCCCCGGGGCGGCCACAGGCACCGCTCATCTCGCTCCCGGCCAGCTGCGACCCCCGCCCGTCCTCCCGTTACCTCGGCCATGGCTGCGGGCAGCGGGCGCGCTCCGGCCCGCCCGGCTCGCTGTGGCTTCCTCTGCCCCGGCGTCCTGGGCTGGGCTGGGCTGGGCTGGGCGCGGCGGGACGCCCGGGCTCGCTCCTCGCTGGCTGCCCGCCGCCGCCTGCTCCGAGCTGCTGCGGGAGCCCGGCCCGCGGGGAGGGAGGGGAGGTCCGCACTCCGCCGCTTTACCCGCCCCGGAAACACATTCTTCCCCGCTGCCGTCAAGCGGGCCGGGGAGGCGTCTGCGGCGCGGCGGCAGGGACGGGAGAGCTGTGCTCGAGGCGGGGCTCGGTGCCCGCTTTTCTCCCGCTTCCATCCGTGCCGCCCGCCAGCGCCTTATTTGGCGGGGTTTGCCAGCGCCCCGGCCGCCGGGCACCAGCGCCGCAGCCCCGGGGCCGGGCCGGGCGCTGGGGCCGGGGCTTCGGCCGCCTCGCTCCCGCCGGTAGCGAAAGGCTGCTCGAGCCCTTTTCCAGAGCTGCGCCTTGTCCTGTTCCTGTTACTGGAGGGGAGCAGCTGCCCGGTTCCACGCACGGAGACAGCGGGGGATCTGGGGAGAGGTGGATCGCCCGTCCCTCTTGCTGGCAGCTGTTTCCAAAAGCGGTGGAAGTCACTAAAAGCGATGGGTGGGCTTATCGTGGTGCTAACGCACGCTCTAAGCTAAAAAGTGGGTTGACCCAAGTCCCTCGGCCGGAGCCTGATGGTGGTCGGAGCATGCCTTTGGTATTTTAAAGTGCCCCTTAAAGCAGGTACTTGGGAAATTACCGAGTAAAAAATTTTTTAAAACGTCCCATTCGACACCTTTTTGAAGGTAGGGTGTTGGGAAGCACAAGCTATGAACTCACAGCTCAGAGCTCTAAGCACTGTGCCTTTATGTGTGGCTACTGGAGCTTGTGTCAGTTCTTGTTTTTGTATGGTTAACTAAGTAAGCAATGCTGCAACTTGTTAATAATTTTAATCACTTTTCTCCTGCTTGCTTTCTAGCTGCATTTTGAAATAAAAAAAGAATGATATTTCTACTTTACTGAAGCGTGGCCTGTGATTCAACCCCGTGTTCCACTTGGGCAGTGCAGTGGTTTAGGGTGCAGTCTCCTGACAGCTGTGTTAGCAGAAGCTTTTAATGCTGGTACAGCTGTAATTGCAAAACTGCTTTAGTGGTGTTGGAAAATGAGATTGAAATGACAGACTGCTGCTCCAAGCAGCTGCATCAAAAGCAACCAGTGGACAAATGAAATGGTAGATAAATAACATTGACATTCAGAGATAAGGACAGCAGGGACTATGTATTTCAACAGGTAGTTCAATATATAATACTAATACTGCCAGGAAATAAGAAAGCCACCAGAAAGCCAAAGTTTAAAAAATGGTAAAAATTAACGCTATGCAAAGTAAAAGCAAATGCCGGAGGGATAGTGGTTTGCCAAAAATGTGGGAAATGTAAGTATTGGAAGATAAAAATTGTATTTATCCAAGGTATTCTTCTCTGCTTCTTTATTGAAGGGGAAAAATAGTACATCTGGTGCTAATTTCGACGAAGTTGTGGACTTGATCTCTGTATGGGCTATTCACTTTAAAAATGGACTCGTTGATCCTTGTGGGTTCCTCGTAACTCTGTGATTCTGTGATTTTCCCAGAATATGCAAATAGTGAGCAGCCGTCCACAAAGAAGTGGTGGCAAAAATGCGCGACCGAGATTACTGGGGCTCTGAGGAGTAAATAAAAGTGCTCAACAGACTGGTTCAAGTACTACCCAGTGCTGTGCTCAGATCTTACTGTGTCGAGTAGCCAGGTGACACGATGTTGAGTGAGGGGGGTGGAAAGAGCGTTGCGTCCGTCCCGATCGCGTCCTTGTCGGAGCAGCTCCGGGGGTGCCCCACAAACGCACTCGGACACACCCTGGCACCCCGGAGCTGGTGGGTACTCGCAGCCACCCACACACACAGAGCCGGACAGCGCCTGCAGCGTCGCTGGGGACAAAGGGGCGGGAGGGTCCTTTGTATGGAGTTCTGAGGGGTTTATTGGGGTCCCCGCTCGAAGGGATCCAGGGACAAAGAACACAGAACACTGAGGGGTCCGGGGTTTTATCTGCAGCAGCACCGAGGGCAGGCAGAACATCAGGAACCTATCATCTGGGGGGCAGGGGGTGGAGAGGACGTGGGGTGACAGGATAGTGACCACTGGGGAAGGCGAGGGGTGGAACAAGGGGACCGGGAACCAGTGGGGTATTAAGGAAAGGAGAACTATCTAGAACATGGATTTAAAAGGGGTAAAAGGGGGTGGTCTTAGACCTCTGAGCCTGCCCACCAGTGGACCCCCACTGTTTTGGGGTCCTGAGGCTCCCTGGCCAATGCCGTGGTGGACTCAACCACTGCAACAGCCAGTGGCTGGCTATACTGAGCATTAGGAAATCGGCAGGAAAATGTCTCCCAAATGGCTGGAAAAAAAAAAAATCACTGCATTATTTGTCTGTTTTCTGGACTCCCATGGAGAACACAGATGGGTATGAAAACCATTTGTTATTTTCCAACACTTCTGAAGTACTAAAGATGTCAGAAAAAAAAGTGATGGAGGTGTTTGAGCCAGTAGACACAATTGTAGAGGATGTCAAAATGTTTAATGTAGTGTCTCTATGCTGCAGTGTACATGACATCTGGGAGAGTGAGTAAACAGTTTTGCACAAGAGGGCTCAAGAAAAGACAGGATTTTCATGGATTGAGTGGGAAGCTGGGAAGTGTTTGGTTCACTGTTAGCTTACCTTGCAGATGCAGTTTTATTACAACTTTTACAGGAACACCCAAAAAAATTCCAAACCAGGTCTTGGTGTGTCCAGAGTTGCCCGTGTAAAGAAGCCAGCTCTGTAACTCAGGGGTGTCCAGCTGCAGCTGCAGGGCTGGGGCTGAGTATCCCTGTGCCAGGCAGCTATACTGCAATACCTCCCAGTGCCTGGCTGGAAACCTCTGGGGTGAGGGGTCAGTGGTGTGCCTCAAGAGCCACTGCCTCCAGAGAAGCAGGAACTGGATGGTAGGAGAAGCTGCAGCAGCTCCTAACCAGTTATCAGGGTATTTCCTTGGCTGCAGTTTCCCATTTACCACATGTTGCTGCCAAGCCGCTGAACTCTGAGTTACTAAAGCTCACACAGCTGGGGAGCGCTCACCCTTTTCTCCAGCATCTACTCCGCTCCTGCAGCTTGCAGAGGGTTTAGAGGGTTGATATTTTTCAACTGGGGCCTCAGTGATAACAAACACAGGAGTGCCATGGTTTGCACTTTAATCCCCAAATGCAAATGCCTCCCATCAGGGCACCCATTAAGCAACTTCATAATCTGACCAGCGATTAACCCTTCCACCTTTACTTCTTCATACTGTACTAGGTATCTCACCCACCCCTGCCCCAGGGAGTGGTAATTTATCTGTACTTCTCCACTTTCCCAACAAACTTGGTTACTGACAGCAGGGTACTTTCCCTTTCCACCTCTCTTCTTTCCCCACCTCTTCAAAAGGCTCCTGCCCTACTTAAGATATTTTTCCTTTCCAAACTAAAGGAAACCAAACTATAAACCTGACGTAAAAAATCATGGTCTAATCACAAAAGATAGATAAAGGATGGGAGAGAAAACAGAAAGTCAAAATGATTTTCCCAAGGATAGCAATGGAGCCAGGAAAAGAAAGCAGATCTCCTGGGAACACATCAGACTGCAGCCACCTGGGTTGAGCTGGCTGCAAGAGCACCCAGTTTTCCTGGCCTGACCTTGGAGCAGAGCAGCAGCAGCTGCAGCCGCTGTTTTATTCCAGCAGCAGCTGTGCAGTCGCCAAGGGGCACAGTAAGCACTGAGACCTCTCTGGCAGCTGGTCAGCACTGGGCTCTGGCTTCCAGTGTGGAGGATGGAGATGTTAGGGCTTGGACCCAAGATTAATACAGAAAGTATTATTAGAAGGGTCACTTAGAACAGGAAGTGATGGTGCTAAATGGTTGTGGTAATTGCTTTTGATAACAGCCTCTGTTTGTCCCCTCATGAGGAATGAGCAACACTTCTCTGGAGACAGGCAGGGAACAAGTCCGGCAGCTTGTCAGCCATGTACAGTGTGCCCATGATATGGAGTGCTTGCTGTGTTTGTGCTGGAGCCAGGTTCTCCTGCCCCACACAAGGAGTGAAGTGAGTCACAAATGTTCAGCCGGGAGATTGCTGTAGATTGTATCCTGCGGGCAAAGGTTTGCTCTACAGGATTGTCTGCCTGCTGTTCACGGGAGCAATGTGCGGCACTCAGGCGCAATAAAGCTGATATATTAACACCTGGTTTATGATCAACGCTTAGATCTCTGCTTTGTTCAATCAACAGTCCTGTGTCTAACATGAGCCTGAAAAGGTCAGAGTCCAGCAAGCCCTTCCTTCAGCTCACCAGTGTTTAAAATGCAGCTTGTCCTCTTTTGGCAGTCAGTCAAAGAGAAAGGAAAGGTCACAAGAGCATATGGCCCTTCTGGTGGGACTGTGCCCTTGCTGGCACAGGCACAGAGGCTGGGGTAGAGGGGCTGGGGGACAGCTTTTGTTACAGCTGCACTGTGCCTTCTGATCTTTCCTCTGACTCTTTCTGCACTTCCTTTAGCTGAGGAGCTGCTCTCTCCTCTGTGCATACGTTCGGATAGGCTGAGCTGTTGCTGTTGCAATCCTTGCTGCCATTAGCATACACATTCCTTCTTGTTTGTCACATGGATTTATATCTTCCAAAGCACTTTTGTGGGGCTCCTATGTCATTGTGAAGATCATTTGTTTTGTGCAGAAATTCTATAAGATACTTTGGTTCTCAATAAGCAAGGCAGGAATGTTTTTTCATCCTTAGGAATGAACCACAGGTTCCCCCAGTGTTCCAAAGTAAGGAAGCAAGCAGGAGTTAAATGAAGAGAATAAAGTCTTTGAGATTTATGTTCAAACACTCATGCTCATGATAACACAGAGCAGAGAACTTCTGCACCAGCTCCTTATGTTGCTTGTAATGAAGCATGTTTTCTAGAGAACTAGATTTAAAAACTTCAGGTTTGAAGATATTTTAGTGTTTAATTACCCAAGAAAAGGTGCCTATGGGAGATTAAAAATATCCCCAAAGGATGATAATTCTGAATGCACAATAAGTTTCTGAGATTCAGCACTTAGTTAATTCTTACCATGTGCTGCTTCTATTCTGTGAGACTCTTGAGATCACATGCCTACATATTCTGTTCCCTCCTTCTCAGGGGATTCCCACTGTTTAGACAAGCAGCTTATGCTCATTTGGGGGAAAAAATGAATTCCACTGTCCCCAAAGAAATGTGCAAGGAAGATTGCAAGAGCTTTCTTTGAAGAATTCTTCTGCTTCGGTTTTGCCCAGAGGGACATCCTGCAACATTTTAAGCTCAATGCAGTAGTTATAAAATTCCTGAAATTTAGAATTTTGCAGAGGAGAGGAAGGATGGAAATGAGAAAGGAGGATTTTGATATCATCAGCTACAGAAAAAGTAGGAGATGGTCACAGTCTACTAGTAATGAGAATCTGTCATGAGAGCGGGAGCAAGGACAGATTTCATATTCATTGATATTTAGGGGAAAGAGGAGCTATGTGGAAAACAGAATATTTTAAGCAAGACCAGTAGGCAAGAAAAAGGACAAAAATAGTCTGAAGGAAATAAATAGTATTGGTACCACTGGGGAATGAGATTTGGACAAATAGAATCATGATTGTATAAGGTGATTGGCTGTTCTAGTAGAAAACAATGGCAAAAAAGGCAGAACAGAGTATTTTTCTAGAACTATTTCTGTCAAGTAGACGAGTCCTATATTGAGATTGTTTTGAAACCCCAGATTTATCCTCCCCATTACTACACACCTGAGAATTATTTTCATAATTGTGTTTTTTCAAATAATTTGTTTAATTGGCTTTTAAAATTTTTTTTTTCTTAGGCTCATATCTAAAATGCTTTGGCAGTAATGATGTTTGGATGAAGATGCCAGAGATTTACAGCCAAAATCTTTCTCTTGTGCACTCCCAATGATTCCCCATATGATGCCATCTTTCTAGAACAAGTGTCATCAATTTTCGTTTTCTTAAGAGGTTATGTCTGGATGTTAATAGCAGTTTTGATTGAGTATTGATTTATCCCACTACCTTGTCATCTATGCAGAGTCTAATACAAAGCAATTCTGACTTTCTGTTGTCTGTTCAACCAGCTTTTCTTCCCTTCTTTATGATTCTGGCAGCAGTTGCAGTTATTTTGCAGCAGTAAGCTGTGTAACTCACAGGACTCAATCAAGCAAAGAATTGAGTTTGTCAGTCTACAGATGCAGGCTCTTAAATGAAATTCATCATCTGGCAGGGAGTGTTGTAGTTTGCTAGTATCCTTGGCAGTAGGATATTCTGGCCACAGCTGACATTGTATTTAATAAAACAAAGTCCTGATTTTAGCTGGGTGTAATGAACCAAGAAGGAGTGGAAGTGAAAAGATAGTTGTTGATGAACTTATATACAACAGAGAGATTCTCAAGCAATTTTGAGAAAAGCTCAAAAAGAACAAGGTTGAACATTGCAAGGAGGTGAGTTGATCGCTCTAGTACACGTTAAAAATGTATTTTAAAGTTATTATGATTCTGATGCTCATGTAGGCCATCCTGGATGTCCCATTGCTCAGGTAGTAGGAAGGCATTTGGCTTTCAGCCTTTTGCCTCAGCTTACTCAGGATCTGTGGTATTTTCTGTAACCACATACTTGAGTATGTGGCATTGGCTTTCTGCTGTAGCTGAGGTTTAGCTAAAATTAAACTGTCTTCAGACTAGTAAACATGAATCTTAATTCTCTTTGCTTGTCTGGTATCTGTATCACAAAAAATCTTGTACCATATATGATCCATCCTCCATCTTACCCTGTCCTTCCTTTTTATTCTCCCCAATTTCCTCTGTGATTCTTCAAATTTTCTCATCTGCTTTTAACAGTACTCTTTTTCTGGTCTGCAGTGTGGGCTCAGGGCTGTTCCTTTTGCCAGTAGCACCTACACCCTTGTGCTTGCACATTCCTGCTGCATTGGTCTGTCCCCAATTCCCATTCAGAAAGGATGAATTCCAAGAGCTGTCGAGTCACATCTTGTCCTTTGAAAATGAACATGCAGGTTCCAAGAAAGCTCTGCCAAGCTACTTTCCAGATTGGAGTCTGCATGCTATAAACAAAGCTTTGGAAAATGTCAAATCCTAGTTTCTATCAAATATATGTGTCCAGTCTCATAAAGTTGCCCAATTTACAAAGCTATGTCATAAGAAAGGTCAGGGATGCCTCTAATGGATTTAAGACCTTTGCCCTGAGGATGGGAGGTTGCAGGAATTACTTTAACTTAATTTTTTGTATCTTAGTTTTACACCATTGAAAATGGCAGGTCTGTTTATTTTCCAAAGGAAAACCCACAACTTCAGGAAAATTATTTTCTTACATGTCTTCAGCCTGATGCATAAGTGTAGCAAAGCTGTATAATAGATAAAATGAGCTTATGAACAGAAATTTGGCCTTGCCTGAAGGCAGTAATACTTACACATTAGTTTTGTAGGTTTGCAGGGATATTGCTGGAGTCATATTAATAAATATCCTAGAACTGAGCTTTGTAAAAAGCTGTAAAATGAAAAGAAGATGCTGTTCAATTTAAATATTTCTCATAGATGACATAGCTCTGAAATAACATATAAATCCTAAATTAAAATTGGTCTGTGCTGTCATTTTGTTGTCTAAGCAGATCAGAGTAAGTTTAAAAGCCATGATCAATAATATATATTAAGTTAGCTTTGAAACATGTCCATTTTGATAGTTTATCTTTTGACAGCATAAGTCTTTTTAAAAAAAATGTAGCATTTTTGTCCAAACCCCCCTCCTTTTAGCGTTGTTTTTTTTTTTAATGAAAACATCATAAAAGGCTAACACTTTATTTTAAATTAATTTACTTTCTTTTATTATTTTTCAAATATCAAAGCAGAAATGTTTTACTGGTGTAAATATTTATTTGTGCATTATAAAACTGTTCTGCAAGGAGTCCTCCACAACAGATCTGCTATACTCAGCCACTGGATTCTCAACTTGGTAAAGTTAAGAGCTACTCTTCATCTCGGCTGGTTTCCATAGCTCCACCGGACCCATTGCTATTGACAAAGAACCCCAGCCCGTGATCCATCCTGCAAGCAGCCAGCACCAAACCTTCCCTGAGATCTGTCTCAGCCGGAGGCAGCTCATTAGATCCTGGGCTGATAGCAGCCAGTGGACAGAGTGATTCATGCTGCCTGAAGTGCTTGAAAAGTCTTGCATCTCTCTTTCTCGACTGTAACAACCAGTTTGTACTTGGCACTTAACTTTCCATGGGCGAAGTGAAGTGTGGAGAGCCCTCCCTCCCTTTTATGTTCCACAGTTGTGGATACTGGATCTGAGTACCGGAGAAATGTGTGCGTGCCCAGTGCATGCAGTTGCAGGAAGCTGTGAGCTCTCTGCTAAGTAGATTAGAGACTGTAACCACGTCCTGAAGTTTCATAAACTTCTTACTCAGTTCTTATTCAGTTCTCAGTACTCTCTGTGAAACATTTCCACTTAGTCACTGGCTATTCAGCACAAATGATTGATCAGAAACATTCCTCTAATGTAAATCAGCCTTATCATGTTTAAACACAAATATAGCTTCTACCAGCCAGGATGCTATGCATACTGGGAGTGGGAGGGATGCAAACAGCTGGAAGCATTCCCTGTTTACTGAATCTACATTGCCATAGCGCTGCTTTGCGGAGTTGGAGAATTGCTGTGCAGAAGGAGCAGTTCATGAAGAGTTTAAAATAGTTTGGCCTCAAGAGCACATGCTTTGCTTTCCATTTTATACTTTGATTTCAGTCCTCTGTTTGGGCTAAAAATAAGGAGACAGAAATGTTAAGTATACTGGTATTTTATTTATTCCACTAATTTCACTGCCATCTTACAGTAGAGAATACCTTCCCGCCAAATACTTGTTTCACATTTCAGAGATTTCTCTCATGCTGCCAGGAGATGTATTTTCTGACTTTGAAAGTACCATAAAAGTACAGTGGACTGACTCAAGCTGACTCATGGTTGGGGCAGATGATGCCTACAACTCAGCTGATTCTGGATAGCATCACAGGTTATTTATACAACATGTTTAAGGCTTTCAAGTGACTTGTTTATTCTTCCTTATTTAAAATTTAATTTTATACCAGGCAGGCCTTCGGTATTTCTGTAACAATTTTATCTGCTACACCTCATCCTTTTAGTGGAGGTAAGCTGAATATAAGTGGTGTCACTTTTGTTTGGAGGCTTTTTTATTTTGTGTTGGGAAAGGATGGGACTGAAGTGAAAATGAAGGTTGTAATTTTTGTTATCTGGACATTTTTGTTTTAGTCATACTCTCAGCCTTGACTTCCAAGTGCAAACAGGAACTTGAGTCACTTGTGGGAAAAGGTGCAGACTTGCTTGTGTCACTTACCTGCAGTGGAAGGTTTGTCCTTTGCTCTTATTCACATATTGAAGTAAAACCAAATGACACACCACTGATAAATCCATATACTGAGCTACTTGTATCACCTTACTTTCTTTATCTTACTGGACTTACTGTCTTAAGAGCACTGTGGTATTTCTGGAAATAAGCTTTTTTCCTGGAATACCGGAAAGTGAGCTAATGTAAAAGATATCTTTTTTTTCACTAGGTCATTTTAATAATTTTATCTTCTCATGTAAATCATTGAATCACCTACTAAAAGAAATGCTCAGTTATAATTTATGTCTCAAAGAAAATCCCAGAATGATTGTATTAAATATCTTGCTGTATGTCAGAGGAGATCTCATCCACCAACTACACAATATGCAGTTAATTTCTCATGGCACTCTCATGTGGTATTTAGGGTTTCATATCCTTAAGCTTATATTCAGGGTTAGAGTGTCCCCTCAATGACACAGAGCACTCTCCTGGCTGAGGAAGAAATGTGAATTCTTGTGTCTGGCTCCTTAAATTTTAGATGTCGCCCCCTGTCATCTTCCTTTCTTTCCAGTACTAGTAAATAAAAGACAAAAATTTATGTTACATTTCTTGAAGTGAGGGAAAAGAGATGGATTAATTATTGTCTGAGTGGAATCTGAGTCTTGATCTATTTATGCCTGTACATATATATGCATACACGTAGATGCATATACATATGTGTGTATGTATGTGATTTATAAAGGTTTTTCTCTTCTGCACTAAAAATCTTTTTTTAAACTATCAGTGGTAACTGTCTGTACTGTCTGGTTTTGTAAACTGATTCAGAACATTTAAATAACTCATCTAGATGAAGTAGCTATTTACTGATTTCTTAAAACTTTATGGGCTAAATTGTATGGGCTAAATTCAGGACAAAAATAGTTCCGCTTTTGATTTCTTTAGCAGTGTTGTTACAATATTCTCTGAGAAGAGTGACAAGTTTCATATTAGCATTTAAATTCACATGTTTCATACTCCCACTGGTATACCTATTTGTTCTAGAAATAAGTAATATTTGTCACTCTTCATTTTGGATAGATAATTGGATAGATAATAGCCTGCTGTATGACCCTGAGGTGCCACTGCTGCTCATGATTTTTCTAGGGAAAACATGAACCTTAGTGAGCACGTGACTTTGTGAGAAACTAGTGAACCTCTTCTGCTAAGTGCTTGTATCTTTATGGTTTCCTTGCTTTTTAAATGAGCTGTGGTAACATTTCAATTGATATCAAAATTTATTGTGCAGCTAAACTGTTCTTCCCTTCTCCTGTGGGGTGTTTGGGCAGCAGCATGCAGACTGCAATACTTATGGTTGCTGCACCCTGTTTCTGACAGCATGAAGGATAGTGCTATGCTGCTGGCATGGCTCAGCAGCCCTGGGCTTATGCAATTTGCTTCATATTAGGCCCCTGGTTCGAGTTATCTCAGCAAGGAAGTGTCCCATGTTAACTGCCAAAGCTTTTTGTTTCACAGCCCTTTTTCTACTGGTGCCCCAAGTCCCCACCTCAGGTCAGCCTCCCCACAAACCCTCATCCCAGGCTGCTGCTGTCAGCCTTGGTCCTGCTCTAAATGTTGGGCCTGTCCTTGAGTGTTTTTCCAGCTGCTCAGCTGCTGCAGTACTTTTGGCTACTGCTGCTGCTGGCCAACTCCAGTTGAAAATACATTCTTCTGTTAAAAATATTTCTCAGGCAACCAAAAATATTTATGTCTCAGCTCTTTCTGCATTTGCTAGAGATCCACTAATGGAGTCCAAACACTACAAGCCACACATAGATACACCTGGTCCTAGTGTGATGAAAAACCCTCTCATGTTTCCATGTTAACTGGGCCAAAAAATGAGCCAGTAGTGTAAAAAGATAATTTGGCTGTACAAAGTTGAGAAACTGCATATATACTACTATCTAATATACTACCACCAGCTTGAAATTATTATTCAAACATGCAAATTGGGTAACCCAAAAGAAAGGCCTAGCCACCTGTTCTCTGTGGCCTGCTTATTCTGTTGTTCCACCATCCTTTGAAAATTATTTTATTGAAAACACCTTTGTGAGCTGGCTGGCTGTTTTCCTGGAAAATAGCTTCTGAATAAATAATAGGACGTGGTGGAAACTCCATGGAAACTGTGGAGTTGTCAGCTCTGTTTCCATCTGTTGTCCTCATCCACATCTCTATTGTAACCACTGGATCTATTAAAGTGTAAATCTTGTGGTTTCCTCCCTGACAGACTTCCAAGTCTTTTCCTTCACATTTCTACTGGGTGGACAATTTTTGTTAGGTCTTTTACAAGTCCATGAACTTTATCCAGAAGGGATACTGTCAGTAATTACCAATTTGGTTGCAATAGTTTGGTAAACCTGTTAATCTAGAGCCCATTGGCCTCACAGACTCACTTAAATTACCATACTAAAAAGGGAAATTAGTCAAAATCAAGCATGGTTTTGATTTTTGCAAGATATCCTGTGCAGCTCTTTTTGCAAATGATGGGCTCGTTTTATTCTGAGCTCCTAAATCTAGAGCTCCCTATGAGGTTTGGTATCTTAGTCAGAGTATGTATTTATTATAATAGCTACATAAAGAAAAAAAGGGAAATGTGAGGACTTTAGAACAATTCTATTTCACATGGCAAACTCAATTTTTTTCTACTACCTTAAATACATTATTCGATGTTCTGTTTTGTTTTGAGTTTTTTGTTTTCATAATACAGAACTTGTTTCTTATTTTTTATGTTCCTCAGTTCTATAGACAGTGAGAGAAAATAATACCCTGAAGGTCCTGGCAGAGGCTTCTGAAGATAGAAACTGTACAATAGGTGTGGTGTGCTTTTCCTCTGGGTAATGATTCTGCAAGGCAGGGCAGCGTTGCTTCATGTGGGATTGTCTCATTTTAAGACTCTTAAAAGAGTTGTTGCATTATTATTTCTTTTCCCACTAAATATTGCCAAAATCTTTTTAAAACTGGATTTCATTAAAACAGGTCAGACTTTGTCACACACAAATAATTAGAAAAAAAAGGCAGCAACTTTTTGAAGAGAATTACAAGTAGTTGCGTTTAGTATACAGAGACGCTAATCCTCCACTGGAGAGTGGGAAAAAAAGCATGGCTAGCAGTGGGCTGTCCTTCTGTCTCTTGTTTTCTTGAGCAAGAAGAAAGGAAAGATGTTTCTCTCATAGTTTTCTGAAAATGGAAATAGTGCCGACAGACCTGAAACTCTAGTATTCATCTTCATTGCTGCACCAAATTGAGTACAGGAGTGGAGAGATGTACATCAGGACTGAGCATCAACTGAGTTTACTGCAACTTATTAAAAAGAAGACTTCCCATTTGCAACGCATCTATAATAAAAAAAAAAAAAAAAAGAAAAAAAAAAAGAAAAACAAAAAGGCAGCTTTCTTTTTCCTCAGCTTAATCTGAAAACATTTTGCTGAACCAGAAGCTGCTGGACCTGCCTGTCTCCTAGCTCAGAGCTGATCACAGGGCTGTAAAGTTCTGCTGCCTCTGGTGTCCAGCCCACATCCGCTGGGCTTTGTCAGAAACTCCCGCTCTGCTGAAGGTCTGCCAAGTAAGAGGTATTCCAGATAGACCATTTCACATTCAACAATGCAGATTTTTTCTGACAAAACCTGGTTGCAGAAGTGACCTTGTAAATAGCTCTGGCTTATCTTTTGCTCTGGCACCAAGCACAGAGATAGGAGATACTATCTTTTAGTGTGACCTTGGACTAGTTTTAGCTTAAATAATAATTTTAATGTAGCTCATAAGCAGAGTTTCACTCTTCTGAGACTTCATAAAATTTGTGATGCAGGTATCAGCTTGCTGGAACTTGCTAGCATCCTTTCCCTGGCAGGATTAAGAACAGGAACTGTGACCCTGGGCCAGATGGCTCTGGAGCAGGACTTTGAGGGAAGTGGCAGTGCCTGCTTGCTCTGGTTCTTCCCAAGGCTATTGATCATTGCTGGAGACACAAAATAGATCAAGTGGCTGTGCTATGATCATTGTTACTTTTTTAGTGTACAAGGTGTGCAAGCCTTACTGAAACCTCTTCTGATATTGAGCAATAAAGTATTCCCTCTTCCTGTAGACTTGCTTCCAGATACATTTTCTGCTGCTTACCAGGACATCAGCTGATCTTGCAGCCTTTGTCTCTGTGAGGACATTCGACAGATTTCTCTCCTCTGCACATTTTTATAGGCACCTAATTCTCTAAAGAGATTTCTGTCTCTCTGCTGAGTTTTCTTTTCAATCTATGTAAGAAAATTAAACAATCTAAATATGCAGAATTTGGTAGGCAAATGGAGGGAGAAGGATTAACCTCTACAAGTATTCAGAGGACAATGACATCAAGGAAGGAGAGGAATTTGTTAGGAGTATCCAAGACCTTATACTAGACTCAAGAATAACTAAAACCAGAGCAAAAATGTATTTTTGGACAAGCACAAGGAAAAAACCTCCCAGCTTTACTGCTTTGTGGAAGAGACTCCAGAAATAAAACCCTTTTGTCTCATAATTTATAAAGTTCGCTGGAATTCTGTGGATGGAAGCATGCAGTAGAAGGATGGAAAAGGTGACCCAAGAGTCATGACTGAAGTTCTCTAGGAAGAAATAAACTTGTTATTGGTGTCATTTATGTGATGGCAGTCTACAGACAGAAAATAAGACTAAAGGGAAAGGTTCACCCATGCCCTGAGAGAATTGCAGATGAAAGCTCTGACCTGCAACTGGATCTGTAGAGATGAACCCTGGAGACATGGGACTGTGGAATTCCAGTGCCTGGAGGGCTCTGCAGAGCCATATACCTGGCTGCAGAGTCAGATCTGTGTCAAGAGACCCAATTTCAGCTTGTATCCACTAAGTGTGCAGGTAGCACCATCCTGGGTGTTCAGGTGTTTGATCTGGAGCTCTGGGAAACTTAATTGCTGATGGGAATCGCCCGTCTGCTTCAACTCTCCCATTTGATGCCTTTGTCCTGTTCTAAAGTGGCAGAGATGCTACCCTCTTTAAATGCTGGTAAAAGAGAGTCCCAGCAGTTTCAAAGAGTGCTCTCCAGCCCAGGATCAGGTACACAAAGTTGCTGGTGCATGTTCAGACATCCTTACATGATACTAGAATGGACTTGTCTGTCTGACTAACATGCTGTGTGAGTAGAGAAGAAACTGCCCTTCCCCTTAATTTTTTCAAGTAACTTGTCTGAAAATGGTTGGCTCTTGAAGGTGTTTGTGGCTTGGCCTCTTAGTCCCTCTTTAGGAAAATGAGAAGCTTTTGCAGACTGGATGATTATAGGACCACACAAAACAAGCCCCAAACCTATGTTTGTTGTCTTGTTATGGGACTTATGTACAGAAACTGTACAGAAAACTGCTTGGGAGCACATTATTTTAGTTTTGGACATTTACTTTCTCATGTACAAAAAATATTTGCTTTCTATTTTTAAAAATTGTAACTGGAATATCTCAACCCTATAATTACTTGGGGAACATATTTGAAGTTCTATGAAGTCTGCACTCTTGTGATGAAGATAGGAGATCAGTAGCAATCTCTGTACTGCTTTCTGAGGCAGTGTTACATGAATTTTAGTACAGGCAATCACTGAACTTTTTTCGCTGAGGGATCATAAATGCGCACAGTGTTGGAAATGCAGCCACACCATAAAATAGTCTATTTTAAAGACATGAAATTGTATCGAATGAAGCTTTCTCAAAACCTGCACTCACAGTTGTACTCCTTAGTTATTCATTAAACCCACCTTAGAATTTCTGCATACAGAGGGACATATTTTCTTCCCTTTTTCCATATCTTCACATCTCTTTCTTTCTTGCTTCCTTTTCTATTTTTCTTGCACATCATCATGGTTCCTGCATCATCTGCTCAGTTCAGTGCACTCTCCCAGCCTGAGTGGAAAAATATTTTGAAAATCCTGAAGGAGGCTTACAGGATGGAAGCAGCAGGAAATGAGGGTGCAGAAACAAAAAGGAAGCTCTTACTCATGAAATGCTGTGGCATTATCGGCAAGAGGGGAAAAGAATGTGGTGAAGGGAGAAAGAATGTGCATGCTTCAAATCTAGCCTGAACTGGGGCCATTCCTCTTCTGCTTTTTCCTAGCTTCTGCCTTGCTGAACTGAGGACTTTGGCCTTTATCCCTACTGTTAATGATCAGGACAAACACAAAACCCCATGAAGCTAGCCTACACCAAAAAGGATGTGTATAATATGCTTATTTTTGAAGGACATCAAGAAGTAACCTTTGAACTGAAGTTTACTCCAGTAAACAAGATAAGAACTTGAGTTCTCAGAGTGGATTGTGAAAGTAAATATTTCTGCTTGAAATATTTTTTACATTCCAGAAATAAATGGAGTTTTATATGAGCTGTAGATATGCAACCCATTTTAAATCAGTATAATTTTCCTTTCAAAATGTAGTGTTTATCCCTCTTCTAAATCTTTAACAAATATTTTAAATAAGACTTACAACAATTTTCCTGTTGAACATGTACTGTTCTTTCTTTCAGCTCACAATTATTTTATTCAGAATTATTTTGGTTTTCATCACCAGCTGTTCTGAGTATGTCTGTCTTTTGCTTACTGCTGTAACTAGTGTTAAATGAAAAATGATCTGAACTGGCTTCCAGTAGAAATTAGCTTTGTTACAGATGGCTCTATAGCAAGGGCCAAATGAAACATCGAAAGGTTTGCAGTAGGTACCTAGGAAGGCCCTGTGGTTAACTGGAGATGAGCTCTGTGCTGTCATGGTTATGTACCTTGTAATATCTGAAGTAGCTGGGGAAGAGCTTGTTTATGCATTTCTGCACATCAACCAAAATTACTGCAGAAGCTACAGTTGAGCTTAGGGGGTTTCTTCAAGCCAAATATCATTTAAGGTATTGCAGTTACTGTTTCAAATGCTTCCTAAAATCAAGTTCTTGCAGATTATATCCATGAAATTGTTTTCATTTTTATAGGAAGAAACAAAGTGTCTTTGTTTGTCAGATGTAATCCCTTTTAATAACCCAGTTCTTCCATTGTCTAGACCCTATTACTGGTAGCTTCTATTAGTGGAGTAAATTGTCTCTAATTTGGAATTCAGAGTGGACAATCTGTCAGTATTTCTGTTTTACTCTTTAAATAAACAAATCACTTTTCTGATCAGCTTTTGAATCCGAATCGGAAAGGTTCTCTCATAAACCAAGTTAAATTCTGTTCTGAATTCCCCTTTTCCCCTCCAAACAGTGATCACATGAAATGGCAACACAGAAGACTTGTATACCTCTCACCAATCTCCAAAGACTTCATGTTTGTGCAGCCATAATATCAAATTTAATGGTTCTGTGGATATGTCAGTGAAAGAGATTCATAATGTGAGAGGAGAAGTGAGATACTGTAATTCTTTACTCAGCCCAGCTTTGTGCTCAAACAACTGACCTGATGGGGCACTGAAAGGACTTCTTTCACACACTTGTCCCCCATTGTGTTCTGCAGGGGCCTTCATGGCATTAGAAGTATGTGACACAATTCCTGCTTTGTAGCAGTCCTGCTTACACCACGTTGGGTCCAAAGCAGCTGAAATACTGAGTCTCTTACAGTGAAAGAGGCTCTTTATTCATAGGCTGTAAAGCCATAAGGGATCCTTGAGATCATCTAGTTTATCTCCTACATAACACAAGCCTTGCATAAATGCCTATTTGAATAAAGCATATCTTTCAGTGAGCTTTTCACTTTTTGCTTGAAAGCCTCAACTGATGAGGAATCCTCCACCACCAGCCCTTGCATGTTCTTTTACTGTTTGCAATTTACAGCCTGAAGTCTGTTGCCAGTGTACAGCCTAGATCACACTGCTTCTGTTTCCAATCTGCTCTTTTTTCCTCTGGACTGTGACCAACTCAGATTTTTTACTTTTTCTTGCACAGTAGATAGAACAAAATGTAGAGTAGAATAATACCATATGTTTAGAGAAAAAATGTTAGTAAAAATACTAACATTCAATTTCTCTGTAGTTTTATTAAAATATATGCTACTAAGTTCCTAATATCAATTTTCAAGATTTACCATAGAATGTTAGTGAGAAATATTTAGGTGTGTATATGTTACAGATGCAGGTAAACCCCAAGGACATTTTCAGACAGGCTGGTAGGAATTTGGTTCTGAGACCTCAATGTCTTTGTAAAGGAATGCCTTTGAAAATGAACATCTCAGTCACTTCCCATCAGTCCAGTACAACTGGAACAGGTCAACATCAAGTGCAGTAATGGTGTGGTTCTGAAAATGGTAGAGCTGGATCAACATTCAACTGGTCCAGGCACAGGATTCTGGTGCCTGAAGTTGCTTCTCACTGTCTGTCCTTGGGTATAAGACAGGTGTGTTCAAGCATTCCCATGCTGTTGGGAAGCTTGCAACCACTCTTCATTAATTTGATGTGATGAAGTTAAAAAACCATTTCAAGCAACAAATACAAAAATTAGCAACTACAGTTCCAAGTAACAGAAAAAATTATGGCTCTTTGCGAAAGACCGGAGAATTGTTTATATGCTTCTGTTAATTACATGCAGCTCTTAGAGCAAACTGTCAACACACACTCACAACTTTGCAACAGCATTTTTGGAAGTGTATTTCCTGTAAGCCAGAATGTGGATTTACACAGTACTAAAATTTTTTCCTCAGTTTGCTTACCATGGCATCCTTGAAATAGATATTACTTAGCTCAAGCTGGCTGGAATGTTTGGTAGGACAGGAATTTAACTTGAAACTGAAAAATAAGATATCAGTAATTATTATTACATGTAGTTTAAAAAGCCCATTAATTTATCTGTTCTTCCTCTCCTCTTTTTTACTTAATGCTGAAGAGTTTTTTAGGTTAATGATACTTCCAGGCATAAATTCTTCTTGCAAGGCATCTATTTTTCCATCTCAAACTGGTCCCTGAAACTATGTAGAAACATACCTTGTTATGTGGGGCAAAGAGGAGAAGCAGGGGAGAGGTATCCAGAGCTCTGTTTTTTAGGATGGCCACCTTGGAGTACTGGAATACCATAAAGTTCAGCCAGTTACTCAGAAGTTATTTTTGACACAAACAGGAGCAAGTTAAAAACAAATAAAACTACGTATTTACATAGCTGGAAAAAAACCCCATGAAATGCAGAACATGCAAAAATACATGAACAGAAATGAAAGTTAAAAAAAACCCCAACGCTCATATCTGGCAGAGACTCTGGTTAGCACTGAATGTCCTTTCTCCCTAGACGAGTCATCTCTCAACCTGGTGGGTGCTTTACACTGGTCTTGATTCTACAGCTTGAGGTTGCTTTCTCAGAAAAGTCCCCTCCTAGGGGGCCCCAAGGTATCTTCCTAGCCCGCTTCAGAGTCAAGGCTCCTCTCCCTGCCCCTGTGTCAGCTAGTTAATACAGGCAAGGAAGGATTTACACCCTTCTGCCAGTAAACTGCTGTTTACAGCTTCCTGCTTTGGTGAGTTTAGGATTGAACCTCAATCATGTAATCGTGGACATGGTTCTCTTTTCCGCCATGCCAATTACTAGCAGTAGGCAGGAAATTGAAAGTTCACATTTTTTCAGTTAAATAGTAATCTTACACATTCACAGGAGTTGTAAAATCATAGAATCATTTAGGTTGGGAAAGACCTCTAAGATCATCACGTCCAGCCATTAACCCAGCACTGCCAAGTCCACCACAAAACCATGTTCCTAAGTGCCACATCTGCACATTTCGTAAATATCTTCATGGATGGTGACTCAACCACTTCTCTCAGCAGCCTGTTCCAATGCTTGACAACTCTTTTGAAGATATTTTTCCTAATATCCAATTTGAACCTCCCCTGGTGCAAATTGAGGCCATTTCCTCTTGTCCTATCGCTTGTTACTTGAAAGAAGAGGCTGACCTCAACCTGGCTACACCCTCCTTTAAGGCAGTTGCAGAGATTGGTAAGGTCCCCTCTGAGCCCCCTTTTCACCAGGCTAAACACCCCTAGCTCCCTCAGCCACTCCTCCTAAGACTGGTGCTCCAGATCCTTCATCACTTTATGCTTGTTGAATCTGTGAAGTAGCACCAGGAACTGACTGCTTCAAAATTTTGGAAATGAAGTGTGAGGAGTCCTTCTGTAAATGCTTTCCTTTGTTCCTCTCCCCCCCCGCCCCCAAATTAAAACAGACCCATAGTAAGCACAGATCCAATAAACTGTATGAAGTGGTAATGGCAAAATTTCTGTTTCTTGGAATCTAGGTCTCTTGGGACAGGGGAAAAAATACTTATAGCTATATAAAAAGTGCAAGTGAGTACTTGATTTTACTTACAAAGTGAAGCACAGGTCCTTTAATAGAATCCCTGTGATAGATAATTATATCACTTGAATCTTGTCCCAGCAGTTATATTTTGAACTGTAGAGGTTGCTGGGCCAAGTGGGCTTTACTTTGCATGCCACTCTGTTATTTCACATTGCACCAAAATGAGCATCCCTTTGCCTGTCAACAAGCCACTAGATAAAGTATCTGTTTACTTTCTGAGGCTGCCAAGATAGGCAGAGTTATAAATAGAAAAATAACTCTGACAGAGTAAGAGGGGTGAAATTTTATTGGAAAGGCTATCTGCCCAGTGGGGTTTAATAGCGTACTTAGGCTCATGTTTTGCTCAGTCCTTTTAGCCACATTCCAGGCTGATGCATTGAAACAAATTTTTGGCTTCTGAACCAAAAAAGCAGCAATACGGCGGTTGTTGTGTGCCATCTAGTGTTCCCTGTGAGAAGCAGACATCCTGAGCAGGTTCGCCTGTGTTCCAGGGGAAGGATGTCCCGCATCCTGCCCGTGTCAGACCATTGCAGTCCTGCCTCCCGTGCACAGCGCTGGCAGGCGGGAGGCGAACCCTTCCTGCTGCTGGCACCAGGGCTGGAAAAGGGAAGGAGAAAAGAGAACCCTGGGAGGGGAGAGCACTGAAACAGCTCTTTCAGATTATAGACAGATGTCACAGTTTAAACATCACCTGCAGCTTGCACTAGGATATAACAACCACTAGATCACATCACAACCACGGTGCACTGGAATACAGCACATCAGTGCTGTGACAGTCCCTGAACGGGAAGAAGAGAAATTTGGCTTAAAGCAAATAGGCTGAATGTCCCTGTGCTGCAGCTGGATATAGTGTAAGTCTAATATAGGCTCAGATCCTGTTTTGGTACTGCATGGGCCTTGCCTCCAGGGCCCCTGCAGGAGATACCATGCTCAGAACGAGAAGAGCAGTTTACACACTTCATCTCTAAACTATTTTGGTTTAGTCTGTCGCTGTTCAGTACATCTGTTTTTATTGATCCCAAAATAACTAAACCGAATACCTTGAGATGAGTGTTGTAGTAAGTGACTAATTTTAAGTGGTGTAAAAAAAATATGTCTGGAGAGCTCAGAACCTTGCTGAAAATTCAGCAACTCCAAGGTGGTTTGAACCTTGCCTAGATTTTTTATGAAAAGTCTGTGAAAATTCAGAAAATTGAATCCACCCGGCCCGAGTCTCCGACAACTAATCCTTGGAGATTGTTATATAGCTCTGGCATTGGTTATGTGAGTTTTGTGGATGACCACAGGGCAAACATTTGAAGCCACACATTGTTCTGCAAATTAATGAGGAAGTGAGGTGTTGAGAAAGGGAATATTAAATGGAATTGAAACTATTTGAATTAGAGAAAAAAATACTACTGGGTGTGGGGAGGGAAGGAAGCAGACCCAAGCAGCAAGTCTAAGTTCAAGCTGGATTTTGACAGAATGTATTTTTGTCAGGACCCTTTGTTCCACTTTAGGTAAATGTAAGTTATTTTGGAGAGATATTTCTTTGCAAAGAAAGATCAGCATAAGCAACTGTAGATAAACCACGCCAAAAGAAAGATTGAACTGGTAACTAATTTTCTGGGTATTCTATGGTTGTAGGTGAAATTCAGAAGGAAAATGCTTTTAGCAGAATGCTTATTATTATGAAAAGAAAATGGCTTCAAGAAGAGCAATTGATAGAATCTCTAGGAAGAGTTGAACTGTCTGACATTAAGAAGGTATGATAATCTTATTTCTGGGATCCTTCAATAATCCCAGGCAATCCACTATGTGCATGCAATGAATCCACTTGATAAAAACAGTAACTGAAAATAATTGTGGTGACAACCACATGTGAGAATGTTTCAGATTTAGAAGCTGTCCTCACAGGCAGTAGAAAGCCCAAAATAGGCAATTTTACACCTCCACAGTGATGACATCTTTTAATTCAGTTGCTTTTGGCCCCTACAACCTCTGGTCTTCCTCTTTTTAATATTAGAATAAATACTTTTTTTCTCCCAGTACTCACTGCTTTCAGTAGTTACAGCAAAAAGTTAAACAGGCTTTGCAAAAATTGATTAAAAAAATCAATGCACTTGAACTAGCCCAAGAGATACCTCTTCTAGATGAAAGAATAAGTATGTGCCTCTTTTTGCTAACCACTTGTGCATTCTTTGGATTTAAATCAAAATCCTATCGGAAATTCAGGATTCTTTTTCTCTTAAACATAGCTTCTCTAAATCATGGGCTTGTCTCTGACTTTTCCAATTAGGTTGTTATTGGCCAGAATATCTAGTCAGAGATTCATGTGCAACCTGGGTCGCCTTTGCTGCTTTCATGATCCTTTGGGTGAGTCACTGCTTAGTGATGTCTCCCCTGGAAATCAAACAGAGGAAAACCTGGGAAGGAGTAATTTCTAAAAGGACTCCAAATGAATAGGTGATCATTATTAGGTCTGCTCAAAGGGCAGGAGGTTTTTTTTGTCACGTCCTGTGGATTTTGATTGAAAAATGGAACTTAAAGACAGCAGAGGATACCAGCAAACTCCACATCATGATAGTGTGTGAAGGATATAAATACACGTGGACACTGTTACCCAGAGGCTGTCCCCAATATCAAAGAGAATTTGTGAACTCTGTGTAGATTTCTGCAAACTTCTACACTATTCCCTTTATTTTGTGTGTGTTTGTGTATGGTGTGCACAATGCAGCTTCCAGCTGATGGGGCTGGGCACTTCCTTCTATAGAATGTTAATAATGGGGGAAAAATAAACATTGCACACAGCAGTATAAAATGATAAAGCAGCCAGTTTCCTAAATGAAAGATGAGATAAAGCCTGGGTCTGTAACTCAGGAAACACATCAGCATTTTCATCACACACAGCCTGGAATGCTGGCTATAAACAATAGGCTGGACACATAAGGGGAGGAAAGGGGAGAATTACTTAGTCTAAACAATTTATCTAAGAGAAGTTTAATGAGCTACTTCTGTGTTTCAGTACAAACATGGGGGTTTAGCTCAAATGGGCAGATTCTGTAGGATGCATCTATAGGATTGTTAGCAGCAGTGGAAGGAAGCGAGAATGGCAAAAGGGTTGTGCAGAGGAGCTTTGTCGTCACTTTGAAGAGAGGAGCTGCTCCATCCTGGGACAGGTCGGGAGAGGTAAATGTCTGTGAGGTAATTTACACTTTCCTCTGACCTTCCACACTGTTTGATCTCACTGTTCCTTTACTTCCTATTTTATTCTGTCCAGCTCTGAAGATGCTTCCAGAGAAGAGAGTGCACCATATTAAAAGGTAGAACTTTTCCAAGGAAAAGGACATGAAATCTCTGAGAATGGGTTATAGTAGCCAGTTACATTTGTGTGACAAGTAACTCCTTCTGTTGGACAAACATACATAGATGAAATCATATGGTGGAGATCCTCTGAGCTCTGTAATGTGACATGGGACAAAGAGTGCCCAGAGTCTCATTTATTTATTTTTATCATAGTAGAGCTCAGCAGCCTTCATCTTGGACCAGGACCTGTCAGAGAAGCTCCAGCATGAAATGACAGGTCCTGCCCCAAAGTCTGCAGAAGCTGTGGTGGGACACAGCAAAGGATTATACAACCAAGCAGCGGGCAGAGCACCTCAGCCAAGATGACAGCCAGCCCTTTGTCCATCATCAGGCTTTCATTTGCAGAGCGGTAACAGGCCTGGACAGGCAGGTAATGTAAGAAGTGATGGTGAAAAAGATGAATCAGGGTGAATCTCTCAAGGGTTACCATGGCTTCCTGGGCTTCCATTTTCCTTGAAATTGAGCTTTCACAGTGAGGACCAGGAGGCAGAAATCCACAGTAAACACAGTATAGTCACTATGGCAATCTTGTGGGCCTGTCAGAGACACCCTGACAAAGCGTCCTGTTAAAAAACCTGTGGTTGTAGGACTCCTGACCAGCTGATTCAATAGGAACCTGCCTCCTCCAGGCAGCAGAGAGTGAAGAGAGGCACTTCTTCCCCAGTGAGAAGTGAGGGCACCCACATGACTACACTGAAGCCAAGTACAGTTCTTTGCTTTGAAAGTTTTCAGGTTATATAAATGGATTTATCTTTATTCCAGCTGTCTTTCCTCCTTCGAAGGCTGGTCTCATTTCTGAGTGCCTATCAGGGGAGCTGGAGAAAATCAGAACTATGACAATATTTGAATAGCTGGCAACCTTCCCATGCTTTCAGATGGCTTTTAAAACATAATGCTTTCGATGCACGCATTGCTAGGTAACACTGAGCCTGAAACTTCAATTTCAAGGTAATTAAGTTATCTGTTCCTCACCATCAGGATTTTACTGACAAGGGCTAAAGGCCCCTGAGAACCAGAGATCACAGCAGAACAATGGAATTGTGAGGCTGGAAATTTCTGGAGTTCTGTGCATATTTATACACTCACTGTGCACCAACTATTTGTTTCAAAGAAGTGGAGTCTGGAACTGAAACAATGGGTCTGAAGTCCTCGTTAGATTGCCAGGTCAGTGGTGCCCGCCAATTCACAGGTCCTAGCCAGGCAGTTTGAAAAATATCACAAAACTGTGAGGAAGGTGAAGGACTAAAGAGCTTTCCACACAGATTTTCACAGACCCCTGCAAATCTGCCCTGCCCCTCCATGGGCAGCAGCCTCTTGCCTGCAGGAAAACCACATGTGGCTGTCCTCATCCCAGCTGGAGTCTTCACTCAGACTCTGCTGGCTTCTCTGGGGAGCATTCACAGGCTGCTTGTATGCTCTTAAACTGACTTACTGGAGGATTCAAGGCTTTTCTTTAGGTGTGTTTAGGGGAGATTGGAGAAAAAGAAATAGTTCTTTGGAGATGAAGTAATGGCAAATATCCTGGACATGGAAAAGGGAGACCAAGATTTAGACCTTGACAACCTTGGCAGTGGAATAACCTCTACTATGCAGGATTTGAATAAAGGTCCTCTCAATGCATGATGCTATTTTATGATCCCTTGAAAGAGGAAAACTGTCTTGCCAGCACAAGAATTCTCCTATCGGCAATATTGAATGTTTCAACAGAAAAGCCTTGATGAAGTAAAAGCCAGGAGCATTAAGGATGTTTGAGGCCCATTTTCCCCTGCCTTTAGAAGCAGCATGAGTTGGTAAAAAGAGACACTCTGTACCAAAGTTTTTCTGGCTGTAAATATCTTAGGAAATACTTTCTAGCTTGTAAGGAGAATTCATACTTTGGGACGAAAGCTTTGCCAAAAAAAATACCAAGAAAGTATAGAATTATGTTCTAATTTGCAAGGTTGTGATTGTTCTGCCAGATGGCAGAACTTTTTTATTGTGACGTAAGGCAGTCTGAACAACAAATACAGGAACAGCAAAATACGGCTTACAGATCAAGCATTATGAAAATGTATCAGATCAAAATTGCTTAAAAGTTTTAATAAAATATGACTATCCTCTCACCAAGTGACTAGTGACCTGATTTAGATTTTAGTGCATGATGAATCTGTAATTCTGACCATATGACATTAAAGATGGAAGTACTTTAAGAATGCGTAGCATACGGAAATATTTCCCCAAGATTCTTCTCCTTAGAGAACCCCCAAAGAACAGTTCTGCCTTCTCCTGCCTCTCCATTAGCCCTCCCCAGGCCCTGTTCCCACCACATACACTCCCACGTAAGAATTTGTAGCAAGATGTCAGAACCACTCTATTACTCTGCTCCAGTGTGAGAATTTTCTATGAAAAAATAATTAAAGCCATATATAGCCAGTGTGGTCTAATGGAGCTTGTGATTGTTCTCAGATGAGCTAAATGAGATAGTAAACAAAACTTGTGTCTAAATACAAAGGGGGGGAAAAGCAATAGAAAGATGCAGAAACATTAAAACCAAACATTAGAGAAAAATCAAGTAAAATGTATAGCTTGCAACCACTTTGCTCCACAAAGGGTCATCATGAGCAGTCAGTTTTCCTACCAGGAAATTAAACAGAATACATTTTGGGGGAATATTCACCTCCAAGGATTTTTATGTGGTATTAAGCCAGATTCTGATCACCTACCGTCATTACTTAGGCAGTGAAAAACCATGTCACTGTTTAGTCTTGTCAGGGGGAATTCACACTGCGGCAATTAGGTGTGTGGGATTCTGCAATCACCGCGGGGACCGAGTACCTCTGCAGACCCATGTGGAGCATGTGAATGAAGTGCTTTTTCCTTTGTTTAAGTAGGCAGCTTACTCTCTTATGTAGGTTGATGTAAGGCTCCTGAATGTTGAACAAAGTGTTCTGGGACAAGCCAACATCAAACACTACTTCTTTGGATGTATCTGGTGTGCCTGATGCTTGGCTCCATTTGGAATTGGTGTCTTGATGATTGGGAATTAACTACATTTGGTTTTTTCAGGGTAGGTGTCCACTTGCTGAGGAGGATGTGATGGCATTTGCTCGCCTTGGAGCTAATCAGGACACAGCTCATAGGCAGGTATTTGGGTAGAAGGGTACTTTCTAAGAAACTTCCACACTCCACAGG